>NC_045560.1:94848829-95151567 GCF_009819795.1 Aythya fuligula | reverse complement strand
ATAAAGCAAATACTTAGTGAAAGTCCATTGAAATAACTATTCATTCATTTTTGGAAAAGCGTGTTTTATAGAAATGATAAAATTTTCAAGATAATAAAGTTTATTAAGTAAATGTTTTGATGTTAAACTGGCAGTATTTTGTGTAACCACTGTTTTACAAGGATTTGTACCAATATAGCTAAAGGCATCTTTACAATATAAAATTTATTTTTTTGAGAATGAAATGGCTTGGGTGAAAAGTTTTTAATACAGGAAGTCTAAGATTGTTAAATATATATATATATATATAGGCCTATATATATAGGACTGTGGTAGCATAAACTGGTATATTATAATGGGCTCTTTGCACAGGTGCACAAAGGGCAATCTCCGCTTTCATCCATCCAGGGTATCCTGGTTTTGGTACAGACATTACTTTTAATTTTAATTAATTTTAAGATATCAGTTATTTATTCTTCTTTATTTTATACATTGAAATATATTTAGTATTTAATTAACAAATATTTAAATAGACCTGTTCTAAGATAATAGTAGGGGGAAGGACCTGGTGGTTGTCTGATAATGTGCCAGGGCACTAGGTTCAGTCCCAGCCATGGCATTTACTTCCTTAATAACCCGAGGCATAATAAATCCTCTCAGAAACTGAGATAACTCTCCTTCGATTTGCCTCAGGCCAAAATCTTATTAGGTCAAAAGGTGTATCCCATAGAGATAGTGACTCCCAACATGTATCAGCTATAGAAACATTATCATAGGCAACAACAAGATACAGCTCTTCCATGACCACACCTTGAACAGAGAAATCTGAGTAAGTTTTGCAACATTATTTTATTTAGTTTTGGTATAAATGCATCTTCATCACTTATTAGAGAAAATATATTCAGCTGCATACAGGAACTGTGTTTGGCACTATCTTTTACTCTACAGTAATATTTTCTCTCTCTCTTTTTTTTTTTTTTAATGCATCAACATGATTTCTATTCACCAGTTTTCCCATTTCTAAAAGAAACCATGTGTTCAAAAGTGCTTCACGTGCAAAAAGGAACTCCATGGGAAAAATAAAAAATGAACAGTATAGACATGAAGTGTTGTACTTTACCTAAGCCTAGCCTAGCTGTTCACAGAAAATACTACATATCCAAAGTGCCTGAGATAACTCCTGTGGTTTATTTTTGATCAGTCTGAGAGAAAGCTTATGCAATTTCAATCAAAATTAGAAATAGAAATCTACATAAGCATCACTTTCTGTTGCCTCCTCCTACCAACCCACGAGAAACTTATATGTAATATCTATATCCTAAAGAGACATATACAAAAAGCTTTTCATAACTGCTATGAATCTAGCAGAAACAGAATTCTGGATGTTGAAACCACATAGTAAATAAGAATGAGGACAGAATGCAACTCAAAAGGTTAGAGCTGCCTCCACTGTCCACCTCTTTACATGGAATGAAAGGCTGTGGATTGATTCCAACTCTCAGACTAAAAAGAAGATCAAGAAAGCCCCATTACCAAACTATTCAGGATATTTGGATGTGACACATGAACAGAGTCAGCACTAGTATGGCAATCCAGGAAACACAGCAAAACAGTTAGAAAATTGTATTAACAGATCAATGAAAAAAAAAGAGTTTACTTCCCCTCACCTTTTTCTTCATTTTTACGTTTTTGAAAATTGCGTGAACTCTCCACGTTTTTGCAAACATTGCTCCAAATGCAGTTGTATATCCCACTGTAAGAATCCATGTTCGAACCTAAAAAAATACATATATAAAAAAAAGACAAAGACATTTTATTTTCAGTAGGTAATGTGGATATTACCGTTTGAGCCTATTTTTTCTTGACAGTTGAAAAATACTCAAAGAACTTAATAAAAATGTTGACATTTCAAAATTGTCTCATTTATTGTTTTCTTACTTTTCTTCTTCCTCCATCCCCTTTCCAAGTGTAACAAATCTAGAGGCTGAATTCACAATCTCTTCCATATATAACAGCACAACTCAGTTAACTCAGTTACAATATTGTACTTTTTTTTTTTTTTCCCCACTTTTATTGTGTTCTGTGCAGGCAGAAGAAGGAACCAGTGGAGGAAAACAAGAGACAGAGACTATAAAAACTACCCGGGGAGCTAATATTAACAGCAACATTTTGAACAGAACAGAACAGAGAAGTAAAAATGTCATTCAGACTAAATAAGAGGAAATTGTACTATGTGTGGTATGTAGCACTGAAAGCAGATCCCTAGCATACCAGAAAGATATGAAAAACTGACCTTAAAGTTATTCTGTAGGTAAAAGAGGAAAGATAAAGCAACAAAGCCTAGGTGGGTAAGCCTCAGGGGCAGGACCTGAATCAAAGACAATATATGCATTATGGGTCTAAGAAAAAGGAGATGTTGAGCTCACATAGAATGATAAACTGATGGAACCCTAAGGTAGCTACAGGTTTGAGATAGACCTATCTAGATATTTTCCTTATAGTGAATTTCCCAAGGAAATACAGAAGATTAAAAAACAAACAAACAAACAACAACGAAACAATAACAACAACAACAACAAAAAACTTTCAGAGTTGTAGCAAGCTCTGCAAAGCCTACTCTAGTTCCTTGGAAGTTTCTATTTTCATTGCCCTGGAGGTCTGGTTGTTTAAAAGTTTTTCTGCCCTGAACAGATCTCTTTTCCTTCCCAAAGAGGGACCAGAGACTACAGAGCGTAGCAGGTGAAAGATCACACAAGAGGCACAGAAAGAAGCTGGAAACATACAACTGAATCAGGGTGCCTGAAAAATCACCAGGAGAATAATCTCCTTGTTCCTCTGGAGACTGCACCTGGGGCACCTGTCACGATGGAGCACTGCACAAATGTGAATCAAGAAGTAAGAGTAAAATGTACTGTACAATGCAAATGAAAAAACTGTGGGAGAGACAATGGCTAAAGAGAGGGAAGGCAAACCTAAAAAAGGGGAAAGCAAGCCTTGTTTTGGCCATGTTAACCATGCATCCTTGGCCATTTGAGCTGTTTTTTTTGATTTAAAAAAATCCGATATGTTGAAAAAAGGACAGTGAGAAATATATATATTTATATTTATATAAATATATGTATATCTTAATTGGCAACCAGATTAATTTTACATCTGAGTTCTGGAGAGTTTGAGATTTTCAATTTACCACTTCAGGATCTGCTTGTTGATGGCAAACTATGTGCTGCAGGAAGATCCAGAACTTGGAATCTAAGATAAGTATTAAGAATAATGTAAATGTTTAACTTCTAAGTACACATCATCTATTTTTGCCTTTCCAGAGATCATCAGCATTTTCATTCTCATATTAAAAACTGTTTCTTTCGTCCCCCATAATTTCTGTGGAGTAGAGATTCTTATTTCTAGTAAGCATTGGTGATAGGATATCTAGACGGAAAACATAGAAAAGACCCACTCAAAAATTTTGATAGAGCAATAAGAGTAATCAAATAACTACAGTTCCTTAATATAAATAAATAAATAAATAAATTCAGTTAATTACATATGGTCAGCAATAGTGAATTAGGGAGAGGAAAGTACACATCAAACAAGTGCCTTGGATTTTGGCAAAGAGGTATACATGTGTGTGGACACCCAAAACTGAGAAGGCATACACCACCAAACTGATAGCACAAAAGAGCATGTCAACCATTGGTGGGAATAAGCAGTAATGAAGGAATTACCAACGAAGTTTGGAAACAAAGGAGGAGTCATACACATTTATAACAGTGGGAAGAAAGAGGATAGTGCCAAAGCAGCAGTCCTGAGAGACCCAAGGCCAGAAGATGCCTGAATCCAGCAGAAGTGAATGCATGGAGTGCACTGCACAGGGACACACATCTCTGATATGCAGATGTGAACTCAGGGTGTTCTTCCTTACTGCCATGTGCACTAGTACATTGCAGATATGCACGCAAAGACAGAGAGCACACATCTCCCAAAGGATGCATCTGCACATGGGAACCTTCACTCCCAGAAGAAATGGTGTGCTGTGAACCCATATGTCCTGTGAGCTGTCTGCATGTTACTCAGAGAGTATGTGTCCTGGTTGTGGCTGGCATAGATAATTTTCTTCATAGTAGCTGGTAAAGTGCCATGTTTATTAGAAAATGTTGGGATACTAGTAGAAGACTGTTGATATATTTGTATATATATATTAAAAATTTATAGGCATCTAATGTTGTGGTTTGTCTGTTACACTGCTGATATTGACTCTGACCATACAGCTCACTGACTGCTGGTTAATCATGCCATTACTAAATCAGTAAACCAATCCCAGTTAAATCCAAGCCACATGAGTTTTGCCACCTAATGACATTCTTGACTGCAGTACCATAAAAGAAATCCAAAACAAATAAACAAAAATATAGGAGAACAGACATTTAGGTTGGCAATATATTATTTTTAACTTAAATATTTTTTCAAGTCTTTACTCATTATCTGTCATCATACATTATGCTAATAACTTCAGCAAAGCCACAGTCAGACCAACTTTGAGTGATTTAAAAAACACATTTAATATCAACATGTTCTTATTAGCCAGTTACATCTTTTTTTAACTTCACATCAACTGAGCTGTGATAACCATACTTAGCATTCAATCTTTTTGCTGCTATTAATAAGTATTCAGCTCTTTTGTGTACAGTTTAGTGATATATTTGGCAAACAGATACATGGTATTTTCATGTCTCTAATAAGATCTCTTTTGTTCTCCCTGAAAGAGTAATTGCCTCTTGGGGATAGTAATAAATTCAATTATGCTCATAATATGTTTCTAACTGGATACTCAGAAAAAAAAAATATGTTATTTTTATCACATTCACTTCAAAAGTTTTATGTATTCCTGATCTGGATTATGTAAATTAGAATACTATAACTATTGGCTACATTAGAAATGTTCTGACTTAAAGATATCAGGAAATTTTATCAAAATGAGATCACTATTGCTAAGAATGAGACAATAAGTTTCAGATGAAAATAAATTTTTAATTTTGAAGAAAATGACCTTGAATTTGTCTGCAACAATTCATTAATACAGACAGAAAAATGAAAAATTTAGAAAAATATCAAAAGCCCCTGAAATATATATATCTGTTCTAATGTTTTTCTGAATTTAAAAGAAACTAATACACAATGCATATAATAATCACATTTTATATATATATATATATTCTGAAATGTATTATACTTCCAACTGCCACTCACCTGAAAGGACACAAGAAAACCAACACCAATAATTGGATAGTACGACTCGAGCCTACACTGAATGCCATCACTGTGATGTTATAGATTTGATCTATATCATGAACTCTGTCATGTTGGAACTTTTTAATTATGTACTTGAACAGAAGAGAGAGAAATATCATGCTCTCCCCAGCAACTCCTCAATAAGCAGGAATTATAACTTGTGCTTTTAATAAATTGCTTAATAGGAGCTCCTAGTTATAGCTGGAAAAGGTAAAAATCTTTTATTTGATAGACAACCCATGTGATCACCACCAAACACTGACAGTATCTCCACAAGGAAACAGATCATTCTTGTTCATTTTCCAGTGCTAAGAAAAAACACATTGAAAATGAACATCTTGTTCATTTTCTATGGCTAAGAAAAAAACATGACGTTTATTTAAAACAACAAAAAAATCCACCTCTGTCAAATATTAATGTTTAAACAAAATTTGTAAGGTTTAATTAAAGTCACTGCATTTATGAACAAGCAGCCTGCATCTTGTAAAAGTATGAACTATAGCAGTTCTTTTCAATTTTCCTTTGCAACAAAAAGTTTCCATTCTAAGCTTAAGGTGTTTCCATTCTAAGCTTAAGGTGTTTCCATTCTAAGAGGAAAGTGTAAAGACCTTTTATTTTTTATTTTTTTAAGTGAAAGTATTCTTCCACAATGTAATAAACATTAATACCTTAACACCCTAATATAAAGTTACTTCCATGTGAATTGTATTTCCTCTCAACCTTGAGCTTTCACTGAGTAGCCTATGTTTTGAATGCTACTATTTCATACCTTCACAAAAATCAATGTATCCATGTAAAAACTCCACAAACTTATTTGATGTCATAACTTGTTACCTTGGAAAATGGATTGAATTGATTAAATGTATAAAGTTTCACTATTAAAGAAGTTATATTATTTTCCCATATTTGACCACCACTGCACATATATTCAGAAAATCACACAGTTGTGAACTGAAGAATGCCCATGAAGGTGTTGAGCAGGTGTTAAGCAATAACAAGAATTTCAAGTGCAACTGATTAAGAAAGTGATGTATTTTATTCCTCTATTAAGTTGAAAGAAAAAAATATTAAAACTGAATGAAATATAGCAACCCATTAAACTGCATATACCACATCTTTTTGTGCTGCAGCTTCAAATTTGCTATATTAATCCAGTTTGCCAATATCACGCAACCAAGAAGATAGTAGAGAAACAGAATGAATAATTTAAATAAACATCAGGAACAAGAATTGCAATATGTGTTGCATAAACAGCTACAAACACCACCCCTTCACAGATACTTCATTAAAAAAATATATATAAAAAATTAGTATTTGAATAGTGAACCAGCTTGGTTCTTTAAACAACTTCAGTTAGCAAAATGCTTAGCTTTTGTTCCTGCAGAGGAATCACTCAGATTTAAGATTCTTGAAAGCATCATTTATATTACCTGAAGACCATTATTTTAATGGTTTCATTTAAATAAAAAGGATTTTTATGAAAAAAGCATTTCTTTCATAGGACTAGACACTCCCAGTACCTTCCAATTTAGTTTATGAAATTCAGTCTGGTTTATTTGGGCAATATCAGTAATTAGCAGTTTTACACATGCATAGGGCTGGAAGTTGCAGCACCAACTGAGTCAGGCTGTAGCTGAACATTAGTGCTGAGCTGCTTGGTGGCATCTTGGTACTAGATTTAGGCACTTAAAAGTGACAAACAGGAGAATAAACCATACTGCGGGTTTAGCCCTGAAGAGCACAATTATCTTTAAGTAGGCAATTCTGTTGATTTCTGTGGACTATTCATGGGCTTAAAATTAAGCACCTTCTATTGTTCTTTGCAGACTGGGGACATAAAGGATAATTATGATGAACAAAAGTGTGCCATCTCAACACATTTTCCCTGGGGGCTTGATCCTGTGTCTATTAGCAATGGCAAAATTCCCAGTGTGAGAGCAGGCAGGCCCAAAGAATGAGTTCATCCATTTGAATTATACTTTTCTCATTTATCTCAAACATTTTATGACACATGTTTAGGTCTTTTAACTTATTCTTTAGAATTTGTGTGGCACCAGCACAATTCTTACAAAAAGTAAGTGGCAATAACATTAGAGAATTGAATCCTGCTGTTTTCACATAAATTAGGTACAGTGGCTCTTCACATGCTGTGAAATCTCCTGTAGTGATTTCTTAATATATTTCAGACCATTTTTGAGAGTCAATCCAAGGGTAGTGTAAAATATATTATAATTGCCCACAATTCTATAAGGGGGCTTTAAAACCTAGCTATTGTCCTACTGAAAGAGAGGCAAAATGTTCTAAAAATGCTACCTAAATAAATTGCTGGCAAGGTTGTGGTGTATTTGCTTCAGCATATGAACGATTCTGTTTCAGGGATCTATTCAGCTTTGTAAATTTTCCCTCTACATTTTTTTCCCCAAGAAAATGTCATTTACTAAAATAGAAGCTGATCAGGCTCATGTTAAACTCAGTAACAAAATTGCCTTTGAATGTAATAGGAGTGAGATCAGTCTCGGACTGAACGATGGTTAGGACAATTATGGAATTGATTATACAGAAAAGGGAGATTAAAATTAACAGCTAGACAATTAAGAAGGAAATAAACTAATGAATACACACAAAATGAAAAAGGCCAGACTAAAAATACAAACAAGGGCTACGGTTTCCAAAGACAAAGAAGTAGATTAGGGGTCCAAATCACTTTGCAGTTCAGAATGAGCTGAGTGTCTATCCGTTGTGTTTCTTTTTTTTTCACTTTTTTTTTTTTTTTAATTCCTAGGCAAGATTAAACAATTTGAATAAAAGAATTAGGCAAGTATACAGTTCAAAGGGAGGGGTGGGAGGAAATGGGGAGAACCCAAAGCATATGACAATGTCTGAAAAGTATAAAGGAAGACAATAGGGAGTACATCATCAACTACTTAACAAATAGCAAAGCTAGGTGTCAGTTAGTAGCCCAGGGTCAAGTGCAAGTGGCTTTTGCCCATAGTACACCAAGACAGCCATAAATTTGAGGGGCCCTGCCCAACATTTTTAATATTTGTCAGATGCCTCCAAAAATTGGTAAACAGAGAAACCTCAAAGTGATGAGGTTTCATCACTTCATCAGGATGACAACAAAGCAGAAGTAAAGACAAAAGGTTGGTACATCCGCTTCTTCTCCCTGCTTTATCTTTAAAGACCAGCCCCTGCTTCCAGAGCTGCTGTCAGGCAACTCTATGACTTTCAGAGTTTTAGGGAATTGCCCAGCATACCCCTCACGCTGCAGTCTACCCTCTTCCCTAGGAAACAACCCCTCAGAGCTGACTTCCTCCATGCTCCTTGCTGTAATCTGAGTCTGTGTTTGATGAGCACGTTTTAGGATGTCTCTCCACTTTCATGACACTTTATAATCCTGACCTTGCACAGACACAGGATTTCCCAAGAAAAAGTGGAACCAATACAGACCATGGGGTCCACCTCATCTACCTTTTTTTTCTCAGTGGGACATAGATATGACTATGAAAAATCAGTGAAAAAGCATAAAAGCTTGCCTTTCACTTTGCTACATGATACAGAGTCAGATTTTAAGTATTCACCACCCATAATTAACAATAGTAGACAAACCCTAAGTGCTTCTGAGGATCTGGATACATTTAAAGGTGAATAGTAATTTTTGAAGTACATTTAAAGGTGAATAGTCAAATTTTAAGTACATCTTTGAGAAGATAAGGTCTCTAACATCTACTGTTATCATGAATGCACCTGTTCTCAGAATGTCTGAATGAGAACAACACAAAGTCCAGACAGTCTCACACAGCAGTAGGTAGCTGTATTTTACCAGCAGATATTTCCATTTCTTCCTTCTCTCTCTCTTTCTGTCTCTCCACCTCACCCTACCTCATTGCTTGGCTCTTTCTTTCTATGCAGAATCTCTTTTCAAATGCCTGCATCACAGCTGAGAGCACCTGACTGAAATCTGAAAGCCTGAGAACAACCTGCAACAGATGAAACTGCTGTTGAATACCGCAGGCATACAAAAACCTTAATGCACTCTGTTTACTTTGCCTTTTGTTAAGGCAAAACACTGACAAGTCTCAGTGAGATCACCAGGAATCACAGGATATCTGCCTGGTTTTGGCAATTCATATAAATTATGCTAATTAATGAGTACAAAACAAAGCATGCTTAATGTTAGTGACAGTGTAATCTGGAACATTTCCATCCTTTTACCTTTGATGTAACACCTTTCCAGAACTCCAGAGTGCAAAGGAGACTGAAAGACGATCAATGTCTCCAGAACAGATATCTACTGGAATGGTACAAATCCTATAATGGCCTGTTCCAGATAGATCACTTGCTCCTTCCCTATCAGAAGAGCCAACTGGTGTTTACATGGAATTCTTTGTGTTCCATTTTGTGCCCATTGCCTCTTATTAGCCTTTCATCCCACAGCAGATCCAACTTGCAGAGACATCACTAGTCTTAAATGCAAAGCATGAAATCCCCAGCAGAATATATTACAGAAGTCTAAACATTATGATCATATTTAATATTCTCTCTATTTTAAGTATTCCTGTTTAGTATGTCAGCTTAAACTCTATTCATAGGATATGTCACTGGCATTGCTAATTTTGAGTCTCTCTCTTCCATATAATGAATGCTTTCAATTATTTTTCCACTTGCTTGCATTTTTCCAGTTGGCATCACATCTTGTTTCATACCTTTACTTCTAACTTCTCTTTTTCTATGGTACCATGGTAATTCTGAGATTGAAAACAAAGATAGATCAGATCATCCTCATTCTCTCTCTCTCCCTTATACCTGAAGCAGTTTCTAGTTTTGAATATATATGCATGTAATGAACTACTCTATTACTTTTTCTATACAACCAATGTAGTTGCAATTGACAGTTGCAAGACATCTAACTGTTCCATACTGCACTGACCTCTTTCTGAGAATTCACTGCTTCAGATAGTTTTAATTTCATGCAGCTGGTGTTTTACAATATGACACCTACTCTCTAATTCAGATATGGAATGAAATAATGCTATGTTTGGTATTAGGAATCCCTACCATAAGTAATAAATTACTATTTAAATGTATTTGATTATTTTCCATAGAAAATGGGCATACCAGGATAAAAATGAGTTACTTTGAAACCATTTACCTACTCTAGCACACAGTCAACAATACAGTTCAAAAACATAAAATACCCCTGTTTAGCAAATTATTTGCCCATATGTTTAAAGTGCTTTTCTTACTCTCAAATACATTTAACAATCGGTTCTGTATTTCAACAGATTGATTTATATACCACATCCTCCTACAGTCAGTGCCTTGCAGAGTTGAAAATGGTGGTGCAATTTATCAAAGAAATTCTTTCAAATTTTTTATCATGGTTCAGTGTCCTTGAAATATTACAGAATAAAACTTGTGCCATAGGTAGATGCACGTTGTAGAAAAGTCAAGCACTTCACCCTCCAAACAATGCTATAAACACTGTGCTATAGAGGAAGTGCACACAATAGATTTGGGATATAATACTTAAAATTTGGAAACCATTCTTCCTGAATTTAGTTGTTAGATTGAGGTGTATTTAAGGACCTTACATTGGTCTTAGCAGAAAATTA
Source organism: Aythya fuligula (assembly GCF_009819795.1). Taxonomy (NCBI): domain Eukaryota; kingdom Metazoa; phylum Chordata; class Aves; order Anseriformes; family Anatidae; genus Aythya; species Aythya fuligula. The sequence continues at coordinate 95,140,687 of NC_045560.1, read as the reverse complement.
TCAGAAAATTACTCTAAGATAGAATAATCACAGTAACCATATATATCTCGTATCTAATTTTAAAAAAAACTTACTATTATGTATACGCTGCTACTTTCATGAGGTCTAATCATTTTTTTTTTAAATATGGAAGACAAAGACGGTGATTACTTGGCTTAGAGAGGGGATATCACTAATGACAGCCTTTCAGTTTTGCATGTGCTTATAAAAGCTGAATCAAAATTTTAACTTCCCTACCAAACAAACAAACAAACAGAAAAAACCCTCTGCCTCCATTGATGTGGTTCTTGTTCTCTGTGCCTAAAATGTAGCTATTCCAGCTGTACCCACATATTTTTGGTATCAATGGCTTTTATGATCACTCTCTATTGTAGCTGGTTCTTTTAAAGAGTAACAATCTCTCATAAAATGGAAATTTTAAACTAATTTGTAATATGTTTTAGAATGGATAATCCAAATCATGCATTACCAGGGAAACGAATGATAAGAGAGATTTGTGCCAGCCTGATCCTATAAGAACTGATATCTGTAAGTAGGCCTTATGAAACCAATAAGCTTGCTACCCATATGGAGAGATGGATGTTCGTTACATGGTGCCAAATGTACACTCTGTACCCAGCACTTAGTGGGAGTTTTTTTGGGGGAAAGAGGAGAGACAGAAGAGTTACTGAACAGAAAAGTGGGTTTGTCTCCCATATTTATGAACTCAACATTAATTTAGTGTTTCCTAGATACAGGGAAAGTGCTTAGGCAGGGTAGATGGTGGATATGGAAATATGATTTTTTAAAAAAAAGAAAACAAGAGAATTGCTCATTGAAAGCTATCAGCTATTCCACTGGAAAAATAATAATTGGAGGAGGGAATTTTTAAAAGAATTGTTCAATGAGCTGAAGGTTGGAAAAAAAAAAGTCCTGATAGGTTGCTTCTGGAGGTTTTCTTGCGTCTATGATGCTAACACTAACCACTGACAGAGCAGGGATTCATAAGATAAATCAGAAGTCATGTACAGGAAATCACAGTCAGAAATGCTTCCATACTGGACTGAAAACCAGGAAAGCCAAGCCTGTGTGAGGAGGGTTGTAGGCAGACTAGTCATACAGTGTCCTACAGCCTGTCAATAAGTCAGGAGGTTTGAATGTAAGCCCCTCATGGTTGCATCAGGACGTATAATTTGCACTTTCTGCCACAAGCTTTTTCTGCAAAGGATGGTGAGAAAAGAATGGGGATTGATATCAATAACTGGCTTCTTAATGTCACTTCTGGTCCATTGGAAACTGGTTCACACACAAAAAAAAGAAAGAATATTTGCTGGATAATGAATGCTGGTACCTATGCATTCACATAATTATATACTTAGCTTGGGAGAGGCGAACAGGATTTTCCTTTTGAAGTCTTTGAGGAACCTCTTTCTACTAGCTATATAGAGAATTTTTGTTCTAGTTCTAGAAGAATTGAATATTCTGTCCCTCTTCGTCCTTTGGCTGCTAAGGTATAGGTGTCTAAAACACAGGTGTCCTAAGGAAGCTAGGATTTTGCACAACAAATCCTGCATATTCACATGTACTATTATATCTTGTAGTGTGTCTTAACATGTACCGATGAACTCCAGTGTTTTGAAATGATATCACTGAATAAGTCATGATATTTCATTTCTATAACAGTTTTAGTCAGTATGGGGATTTCCACTGAAATACTGTGATTTAACTAAATTGTCTAGCTTTAGGCATGCAACTTTCAGACTTTGAATTTTTCTCTGTAAATAAAAACTTTCTTGCTAACTTCCAATATGCAATTTGATTTCAGAATTGCTTATTTTGGTTTAACTAGGATATATTCTATATGGATTTGGGCTTGTGTGAGTTTCTGCTTGGAAATAGCATTAGAAGCCTTTCAAGATTCAGTAAAAAAGACTAAGTAGAAAGGTCTGGGCAAGCAGCAGTCATGAAATATAAAATAATATGGAATGTATAAAGAAAATGTAGCTTCAAATATATTACTAGGTGTAATTCCACAAACACTGCATTTAATACATCTTCATATGTGTAATTTCTAAACAAGAAGATACATCAACAGTTTCACTCTGATGCAAAATCCTAATGCACCTGAAGTTTTCACTAATGATAATAAGGCTTTATGCACATTTCGGAATTTGGTCCCAGTAAATACCCCAGGAAAGAACTAAGAGAATCAGTTATTAAAAGGAATGAGACATCCAACTAGTGAACCTTTCTGTTTGTACATCTTGCAGAACTTTCTGCAAGACATTCTTAAACTAGAATATGTGGAATTACTTACTGTGCAAAGTGTCTCAAATGTCTTTTCGGAGACAAAGGATCCATCAAGACCAAAAAGAAAAATAGATGCATAAGAAAGCATCCCTCCAAGGATAATAAGGTTGTTCATGTAGGGACTGGACATCTTTATTAGTCTATGGACAAAAGGTGATAGAGCATTAAAGAAGAAAGATTACTGAGCAAAAGAGCAAATGCGAAGAGTTTTTTTGTAACCAGGCAAACTTATAAACCTTCTGTAGAACTCCATAAAATATATAAGCATACACACTGTTTTATAAAGTCTACCATTGTTTTAGGTTTTTGCATGTTTAGTAAAAAGGTCTCCTATTTTACTGATGGATTAATTAGCAAAGGCTAATGTCAATAGCACACACACACAGTCAAATGTTAAATCAAAAAAAAAAAACAAACAAACAAAAAAAACCTTTCCAAACAGTATAAAATAACTTATTCTAACAGTTTGTTTCATTTTGTATATATAATACATTAATTCTATCTGAATAGTTCTAAAATATCATCTTTCCACAGTTTAAATATTTTCTTTACATAAATATTAATAATACACTCTATGAAGTTGGCATTTAAATAGAAAACAAATTGAAATAGAAGTGACATGAATGTCTTACTTCTGATTTCTGTTTTTGATATTAAAAAAGAGGAAAGCACTGGCCATTATCATTCCTAAGATGGTGAGGGCTGAAAGGATGCTGTAGAGAGGCAGAGAGATCTTGCGTAGCTCCTCTTGTATAATTGTTTTGTCCTTTGGAGGCTCAAGTCCTAGAATTACAAGAAGAAAAAAAAAGGCTAAAGTACAGCCAAATGTAGAATTTGTGTAAGAAAATATGCCTCTCTTTACTACTATACCTAGAGTTAGCAACTGTAAACCACATCTGTAGCTGATGAAATTATTGACTTTGATAGACATATTTTGGTCACATTGATTGACAAGAAGGTTTGCATTTCTGGAGCAGATGAAAAAAAAATCATAACAAAATCCAAATGCAGAACCCCATAAAAAGTATACTATCTTCATTTTAAAATGTAAATAACACCAAAATGGCTGTGAAGTTTACCACAAGGTTACGCTTTTCTGAAACAGATGACAGAAACATGAGTAGAAAACAGAGAACATCATTTCTCAGCATATTTTCATTATCATCAGGGCAAATACAAATGGCCTACCTCACCTGTAACTAACTGAGAGAAAGCTAAAACTGACACTGTGGGGATCTGGAGCCTCATTGCTGCTTCTGCAGCCTCATTGGGGCAGAGGTTGATGGCCCCCAGGGGTTGACATGGGGGCCAGGACCATGGGCAGAGTGGGAGAACCCTGGGGGTAGACAGGGTTGTTAGTGCCCTCAGAGCCCTACAGAAGGGAGCAGTGTGGGAGAAAGAAGAGCCAGGTATAGGGACAGACCCACTCTTCAGTTCTCTGCAGGCATGGATTTGAATGTCTGAACTTAAAAAAAAAAGAAACAAACAACAAACAAACAAGTTTAAAGCCATATACCAGATTGACGGTCAGCTCCTGCTAATTAAAGGCTTCTAGGTTTAATGAGAATAATTACTTCCCGACAGCTAAAATGAAGCTCTTCATTCCCTACTTCACACACTCTACCTGCTTACTAAAATGTCCTGATACATGTAGGGAGAAATTTATCCACAGCAATTATGCTGAAACAATTCTGACAAGGGAAGATCCTTATGTTTTGGTCTTTACTTTCAACATTTCCAAACAAAAAATTCCTTTCACCTGGTGATCACACTAAAATGATCGGTCAAGGGACCATTCGCTGAACTGAAATTAGAAAAAAGTACCTCAGATTTTCCCTTTTTCCTCTTCCTACCTCAGAGCATGCATTTACAGGTTACTTATTTACATAACCCGTCAAGAAATTAGGCAACAAATAACAAACCAAAAATACAATAAAGCATGTGCCCGCATGAAAGGAGCTGATATTAAAAAAAAACAAAAACAAAACAAACAAACAAAAAAAACCCTCACCTGCTGCATCTACAATATACAGAGTATATTGATGATGCGTTCAACAACCAGTGATTCCATAAAATATATTTTCTTCTTTGTAGAATGACCACTCAATTTTGTTCCTTTTAATAATGTGAATAACTGTTCTCCTGTGTGTAATTTTATGCAACGGTTTAAACAGAATTATATTTACTATTCTTCATTTGAAATGCCTAATGTTACTATTTTTCATACTGCTTGACAGATGCAGCAGTTGTGTCCTCCACAGTGTATACACGACTACCTCCACAAAAAGCCACGGTGAGTACAATGGGAGGGTTCACTGCCACTCGTGTCAGACATCTTAAGATAGACATATGGCAGGCCATGGGGAAAGGAATGCCAAATGCAGCCAGGCCAAGAAGTAGGAGTCTATTCCTGCGAAAAGCCTGAACAGTTTTTTGCATCCTTTATTGTCCAAAAAGGCATGGAGATATGAATGATAACTGTCTCCTGCTACTTGATTCATCCTGAATATATTTTCTGGAAATTAATAGCATTGAATCAATACTCAACTGCATCATCAGTTCTGTTTTCCATCAAAAATAAGCAACTGGGTCCCAACCTTTGGCAACTGGGACAGATTCTGCACTCTTGATTTTCAAAGCCTCATTCTTCAGATATATGTGAGATGTGCATAAAGCCATGCTCTTTTGAGTCCATTAAAGGATACCAGAAGGAAACGTACAAAGCTCCAGCAAATGGACAAGCAGTCATGGGTTAGATCACTGCAGTGAAATTCCGGCCACGCCCATGCACACAGGCCCTGCTGTGGACCTTGGAAGCACTGCTGGAATGAACACTCTCTAGACTTGTTTCTCAAATGACATTTTAAAAAAATCTAGCCCTGCTATTTTTAAATCACATTTTCCAACTACCTAACAGACACCTCCCAAAGAAAAACAATAATTTCCCTCTCATCCACAAACACCACACACAAGCATCCTTCAGGTGAGTGGGTAATGGAGAAGAAATTAGAATATTATTGGTTGGTGGAGATGAAATAGAAGACATCTGTAGCTTGTTGAAATAAGAAAGAACATTGTGTACACATGTCAATATAAATTTATCCCAGTTATTGGAATGAAAAACAATTATACAATATCTAAATGTTACGAATTTCTGGTCAAAGTTCTCCTAATTTTCTTTTTAAGATTAGCTCAATTACATTTTTCTTTGTACAATTTCATACATTTTTGATATTAAAAATCCTAACAGGTCTCTAAACAGCATGCAGTGTTACAAACTGCATACAGCTACCCATGTAATTCCTGTACCTCTTTCCAGTTTCTCATCCTACCTTGGAACCTGATGCTGTTGTTGATTATTTCCAGTGTGTCAGCTACAGCATTATACTCTCCCACCTTCACTTCCTTTCTTTCTGCAGAGAAACAAACAAGAGTGATTGTTTATGGCAGTCCACATGTTCTCAATTATTTAACTGATTTTCCCTTCTTTTTGACAGTGTGTCAAGAGGAAAAGAAAATATGCTTGAAGTGCATGGATTATTAAAGCAGAATGCTAGACAGCTAACATAATTGAAAGAAATATTTCTGATTTTTTAAAGAAATGCAAAAGATTTTTAAGAACTCATTTACATAATCAGGAAATTGTTGTTACTGGGCACAGACATCTCCGGCTTAAAAATTACACACTTACTGGCTCATACTTACTTACTGGCTCAGTAAGACACTTTGTTGGGAGAACAGACATGGCTAAATCATGTGTTCCACTCCCATTTAAACAACTAGGACATCTTGCTTTAGTGAAGTATTTGCCAGGGGAGTCATAGTTGCAGGCTCCAGCCTGTGTGGAGTAGACTGGCTATTTAGTAGATATGCTGGGAATCTAATCTCTCACACTGACTGGGAATTAGCAACTCATCAGCACACTGACTGCAAAACATGCTGTGTTGTATAATTAAAGCTAACTTACACTTGAGCTAAAATATTTACATCTGCAGTTTTGGGATTATCATCATCTATATGACCTTCTTGTACAGAAACTTAGTATGTTCAGCTGCTGCCTTTGACACAGTAGCTGGAACTCTGTCACATATTAGTCCCAGCCTCCTGATGACATCTGGCACCAATTAATTTCTGCCTTATTTTTTTATTATTATTATTTTTTTAATTCATATTACTTAGAAGTGCAGGAACTTACTAAATTATAATTTTTATAGTAAAACTTTTAACTTTCGATGAGAGACAAAAAAAATCAACAACAACACAGACACATTGGCTACAGTGTCTTTGATGAGCTGGCTCAGCAGAGCCAAAAAAATTCATTTCAGGCCTCCGTTTCTGGGAATGCACAACCCAATTTGCATGTAAATTCTGAGCTCATGACCCTATTTGTGACACTGATTTGGGAAGCTGATGATCTTGAACTAGATGCCCAATTTGAAAAGACTGTATTTTACCCAACAGCTCCACATTAACCTTTCCTCCTTTCTCACTCAAAGCAATTGTGCACTGTTCAACTCTGCTGAATGGAGAAGCTAGCTCCATTTTAGTAAATTCTGCAGGCTGATTAATACTAAACTGAGAGCTTACAGCAGGCAAAAGTTTTCCTTACATAAACTACACTACTTATTGTTAAAAATCTTTATGCAGAATTGTACACTGTGCTGCAAATCTGGCAGAGAAACCTTGGCATTTGCTATATCCAGATCAAAAGTTAAAGTTTGCAGTTCTGTAAACTGATTCACTTTTTACATGAATATCATCTATTATGTGGTCCTAAGACAAATTTGACATAAAAGTGGTTTCCAGCAGCAGTTTCACCAGGCCCATCCACAAAATAAATAAATAAATAAATCTTCTTTTGCAATCAGCATTACATACTCTTAGGGAGTAAATAAAAGTTGGTGCTTCCTGGCACAAGGCATTTGTTATACCCAGATCAAAAGCTAAAGTCCCAAACAATAATATCTGCACAGTCATCAGCTAAATGCTAAAATTATCATTAAACACTGAACCATTTCACTGTCTTCTTTATTGGAAGCATGAGAATTTTAATCTGTAGATTTAAAACACACACACAAAAAAAATAGATTGAAGAGAGACAAACCCCAGAATGCTGATCTATATGCAATTTGCACCTCTGATGCCACATAACTCACAGAATCTACTTATACCAAATGGAAGGAGATGATGGGGAGGAGATACACACAATGCCATTCCTTTTCAATGTTTACAAATTCTTACACAGCTTCCTTCACAGATGAAAGCAACATTGAGGACATGCCTACAATGGTAATTGTAACGCAGTGTAACACACTTGAAATAGGCTCAAACTATCTAGTTCAGGTAGTAGGAGCTAGCCCTCACAGGAATGAGGCTCGGTGGAATATTTATTTGGAGAAGTGAACTTCAATGGTGGACTGAGACTTCCAAGATTTAGCAACCCAAGAAGGTGGAAAATATGCAACATGTTTAGTACCTGTGAAGCACATTGGTAGTGCCTGGTCCCTTACAAATGGAAAAGGACAGTTCCCAGAGACCCTGCCAGGTTTTACTAAAGTTAAGAAATGCCATGAAGATATTGATATCTTAAAGTACTTGCATTTGTGAAAAGTAGTCTATGAGGGAAATAAACCATATTATATTAGAGGGAAGGATATAGTTTCAATATCATAATACATGTATAGTTACATCAGTGTTGAGGGGGAAGACACAGTCTTTGTGCTCTTTTGTATCTCAAAAGACAACAGCTGCTGAGTTACCCATCCTCAAGCACAAGTGCTGACCAGTGAAAAAGTCACCTCCAAATAGCAATTAAAGGAAGCAGGGAGGCAGCAGCATGGCTCTCTGCTCTCTTGCATAAGACAACATAGCCGAGGGTGGATCTGCAAGCTCTCCTTTTCTATATGCCTCTCCCTCATGTTCCCTTTATAAATTCTGAATTATTCAAGTCAATATACTGATTGTTTAATGCAGTGCATATCTGTCAAAACCTCTGTGTTCAACTGGGCAGGATGAAGTTAAATTCCTTCAAATAAATACACCAACTTGTGCTTTTACAACAACAGTCAGAATACAATGTTGGCTTATTTCTTTAGTACTTTGATTATTTTTACCTTGATCTTTCCATAGTCACAATAGAGAGATTGTATTGAACACTCCATCCCCTGCCCCAGATTAAAATGGAAAGAAAAATATGAAGGAAAATATCTGTGTTTTGTGAGATAATATTTGTCGATACTGTAACAGTAGTAGTGTGATTTTAGAATTTGAATCTGCAGCTGTTCACAAGAACAGAAAACCAACAACTAACCAACCCAAAGAAAACTGTCCCAGAAATATGTCACTGAAAATTATGCTTAAAAGAATTATTAGTACCTAATCCTTGTTATTAAATAATAGTCAAAATTGATTAGTTTTATTACCAACATGAAAGTCTTCTGACAACAAAGAACTGAACTGCTCTTACAGGTGGATTAAGATGTTTTCCTTGGCATGTTTTATTATGGAATTTTATATCCCATTTTAGGCAACCATGGACAAATCAACACACTACTACTTAATTAATTGAGCCACATTACATAAAGATAATACAACAGATATTCAACTATATATCAGGTAATTACATGTTCTTGTTGAATAAAAGCAAATATAATTCTGCAATGGACATCAACTTAGTAAAATAATCTTATCAAAATGCACAAGAGTATCGTGATTGCTGGTACGACTGATACCCACTTACATTGAGAATTTCTAGATGGGACTATGTTTACTTTCAGTTCCTTCCACTTCATGTCATAATGTACATCTAAAGCATGTTGCAAGTATGTCAGTCTGACTGATAAGCTGCAAATAACACTAGTAGTGATGCAGTTAAGTCAATATGGAAATGCTTGCATCAATATAATCACCAGTATAATTTATGTCGATGACAATAAGGGCACTCTGAAATAAAGGAGCAGTTAAAAGGATATGTATATTGCTATGTGAATGAATTAATAAACTCCTACATGTCTAGTTGATTATACCAATGTAAAAACTTTGCTTAGCCCACCAGAAGAAAGATGGATTAACTAGCCCTAACATTACTGTGGTTCCCAAACTGCATGTTTGTAAAAGAAGATTAAGGACCTCAAAGTCTACCATCAGCTGACATTGCTTGTGCTTTCTTCTGTCACTGCAGCCTGTTATACAGTTAGAACCCCATACAAACTGCAAAGGCAAACATGTACAAGTGATGAATATTCACTTTCCAAAAAATAAAAATTATATTTTAAAGTAAATTTAATAAAGTTACTATGGAAACTTCTCCAGATAAACTAAGGGTCATTGAGGGTTCTCCTTTAAAGGCCACTTAAGCTTCTCAACTTAGAAAAGGCAGAAAAAATACTACTTACATCTGAAAAAGTACAAAATTCTAGGTCTTGGTTTGTTCTTTATCCCTTGATAAAGGGATCTTTATAAGGTGATGCCTCTATGTCTCCTCCTATAAAAGTTTTTCCAATTATTTTTTAAATAATTCCTCCTGCTTCTCCACTCAATAAATGGTTCCTGTACACATATGAAAACCTTCTTCTGACATCGTCTTGTTTAGCAGTCCCTTCTCCAATTCTTGCTCAGAAGAATTTTAGAAAATGCCCAAGCAACAGCCAACAGGCAAAACTGAGCATGGATCACAGACATCTGAAATGCTTAAAGATAGTTAGGGAGAGAATGATATTTGTGTACACTTAACATTTGGAATAATTTTCATTTTCAAATCAATTTTCAGTTTCAAATCAATTTTCTAGATAAGAATCAAAAATCATGCAACTATACAAATACCAAGAAGTACTCACAATTCTGCCTTACCTTTGTTTTAGTCATTTTGAAAACTCTTTAAAAAAATAACCATCTACGACAAAACCTGGACATGCTGCTTTAAATGCCTTTACATCAGTGAGTTAAACCAAGCGTTATGAAAGCTAATTTGCTTTAGAAGAAATACAGAAACATGTCATGTTGCGGATCCTGTAGAAACTATTAGCAAATTAATGTAATCTTAACTTTCATAATATATCCTTGTCAAACAAGATCAGGAAGTTTTTTAGTTATCCTTATCACATATATCCATATCACTTATCAGCAATAATAAATTGAAAGTTTCTAGTTAAAAAAAAATCATAAGGGAAGCTTATAAATAATGAATGAGCAAAGCCTTTTTCTTGAATTTCTATCTACTTGTAGGCAACTATTTCTTTGTTTGAAGACAGAGAAAGAATCACAGTTCAAATATGAAGGAAAATGTCAGGTCAGATAGAAGATTGTTCTCCAGTAGAAGTAATTTCAAAAGGAAGAATAAAGGAAGAAAATATATGTTACTTTTGTATATGTGGATTTAAATTACCACAGTTTTGCATTTGTAATTGGAGGTAAAAATTGGTTTTGCTAGAGAAAATATTGCCTTCATCATTTACTGCTGCATAACTATTTCCTACAATTGAAATTCCTGTCTGATTTTGTTTTGTTTTGATTGTTTGTTTTTGTTCTGAAATCCTGGATACCAGTTCATACAACATACAGGAAATCCTGAGTTATAAAAACAGTATAGCATGTATAGTATGTGCAAATTACTCTTCATTGATACTACTGAAGTCCTACCTTGCATTCATCCATAAAGCAAAACAGACAAAAAAAGGTTAAACTGGTCAAAGGCCAAAGTGTATATGTCAGCCTTAGAGTCAGGACAAAAGCTAAGTCTTAACCTTGGACTTACTTCACTACATTAGCAATGGTATTTAGCCAACAGGAAACAGTAAATATGTAAGCAAGCAAGCTCATAAAATGACATTAAGTACCCTGAACTCAACAAAAATTGAGTCCAGTTTTATAACCCATGAAGATTTTTCCATAAATAGTTCAACCATCTGCACTTTTAAAAGCTTATTAAAATTAAATTTACTGATTCTTTTTAAACATTTTTACCTTCCAGATTTTATGTTTCCAATTTTCTTGTTAGACTGACTTCTGTCTTTACTCAGAAATTTAGTACTATAGTTCATGTGTATTTAAATTTATCTTAGGTATTTAAATATTATGTATTGGACCTACATAATGAAATAATAATAATAATAATAATAATAAGTAATGACTTTGAGTTTAAAACAATTACTTCTTAAAACCTGAATTAGTAACACTATAGTCATAACTTTCATTCAGGACACTAGGAAAATAAACAAATATACAATAGTGAAGGCAGATTATTGATGAAGTAGAATGACATGTGAAGAACAAAATACAGAGTTTACACTGACTCTTCTAAAAAGGAATTGATGTTTCTTATGATGTTAAATAAAGTCCTTGATAGTTTGAAATGAGGCTGTATATGCAATCACAATTTTGTTTTAATACTTCTATCAATAAATCTTAACTGTGAATCATAACAACTGAAACATCTGTTAGTAATTTAAGTTACCTTTAACTCCATTAGGGAAGTTAAGAAACAAACCTATATTCAAAGAATAGGTATGGTACGATTCTATTTTAGGAAACATGTATGTAATAACTGCAACCCCTCAATCTAGTTAAGGATTTTTCTCCTTTCATGTGCGTTCTGTTTTATGAATTAATTAACTTTTCATAGTCTGTATAACTTTATCATTGTGAGGGTTTATTTACCAAAACGAATGATCTTTGAAGTCATACAATAAATAAAGGTTTTTACTAAAGGTAACGTGATTTTAAAATAAGAATAGGTCCCTATCAATATATATATTTAATTTACAATTGGAATTAACTTCTTCCTAGCAAAGTCCAACATCAGCATGCTTTTCCCGACTCACAGAATTTACAGTGGGAAATGTGTAAAACTACAGGCTTCTAGTAAAACTGCTGGCAGCCAGTCCTAGCACCACGAGAATTAAATTTTCTCAAGTATGAAATTGTAACACAACTTTATTAATTGTTGTGTGCCTTTAAGCACCTTTGCTCACATACGCTGGTCCATTTTCTACAGTGGGCGTGCCATGCAATCGAACTGTTGGCACGTGCAGGCTGGGGCTGGCTTCCCAGCACATCTCCCAGGAGGTCCCAGGGTTTGAAGACCCATCCAGACAGTGACAGGTCTGGATGAGGATACCACTGATCTGAAGAGAAGTCCCCGCTGGCAGCAGCCCAGGCCCCAGCAGCAGCTCCATCTGTCAGAGTCTCTCCAGGAGAGGGACACTGAAGCCAGGACTGCGTGGGAGGCTGGATGTGCCAGTGAGAGAGGCTGTGCCCACATTTTGTTGCCTCTTCAGCTCCATTTCTGAGTGCTGAAGCATCAGACATTGTGAAGCACAGTTCAAGATATAATGTGATACAGCACAAATTCAAAGATAAGAGACAGTAAACCAAATCAAGGCAGCATATCCATTTTGACAATCTATGAGACTTCCAAAGAGACCCAAGATGAAGCAGCAGTGTTTCTGGATCTCTCAATAGGGAATAAATACAATTATGCTCCCTTTGGTGCCCTGGAAAATGAGTCTGAGTATGCACAGCACGTGTGAAACAGAAAAGTGTAGAAAAAGGAAAATGTAGAAAAATCAAGATCTGAATCATTATCAAATGACCAGAGAATATTTTTATAGCTTTTTTATCTAAACCAAATGTCACTCATGAATTCATGTCAAATTCGCCAGGCAGTAGTGTTTATCTAGGGAAGAAAAAGTCTTTAGGAATAAAAAAACAAAAACAAACAAGCAAACAAAAAGGAATAGAGCTGCTGTCAGTCTCTTCCATCCTACCAGATCACAGTTTGCCTATAACTCAGAAATGCAAGCCATCCAAGAGAGTAGCCTAATCCAGGTTTACATAATTTGTATCTGCTGGCTCAGCATTTAAACCTTCCATAACAACTGACAGAGGAAGTGACTGGCCACCACCAGGGGATGGCCTGACAGGAAAGGCAGCCCCAAGGACCTCGAAGTCCCTGACTCCAGCCTAGATATTCACTCTGGTTAAAGCAGACAGATCTGGGAGACCTGTTCCTTCTCCTGTACATTTAATACTCTAGCATTTTATTAGATTTTGTCATGGATGCCTGAAAGAAGGGTTTCATCTCACTTACCTAAACATATTTCTTGTCAAACTGAAATTTTAATATCAATTCTATATGAAGTATTGCTTATTTCTTGTGGTTGAGAAGATGAATTAATAATAATAAGTACTCGTTTCTTAGAAAGCCTTAGATGGTTGTCTCTTTCCCCAGAGATGCTTTTCTCATCAGGCCAGTGATGCACAACACAACTGGTGACAGAAGCCCCAGCCTGCACAGATTCAGCTGTCGTGAACAACACAGCCAAATTTCTACCACTGTGTTTTCAATGGCTGCTCAAGCATACAGAAAAGTCCTCCTTTTGAGGGTCTGGTGTCCCTTCCTGATTTAGAGAATAACCAAACACACTAGCATAACGTGACCCAAACAGAAATGTCCCCTGCCATGGAAGAGATGCGTGCTTAGCTAGAGGATAGGGCAGAGCAGTGTCAGCTCTCCCACACATGCAACGAAGTGACCGAGTGCCTCGTAACAAGGTCGCTTTTCCCTTCACTTAACAAAGCATGCCTGCTTTCTGGTAATCTCAGACAAAGCAGGGAGGAAACAAAGGCTCTGTTATCCCGCATCACACATTTGGATGCATACCTCTGATTGTATGATTAAGGCATTCCCCCACCATCTGCCACTGTTGTGCTCCCCCTCCCGTGGGAGGGGAGGGCTCAGCACATGCTGAGCAACTTCACAGTAAGCTGTGTGTGATCTACTCCAGCTGAGAGGTCAGAACACGAGGTGCTCTGGCTTCTTTCCTACGCAATGCATCCTTAAAACTTTTTTTTTCTTTTTTTTTTCTTTCTTTTTTTTTTTTTTTTTTTTTCACAGAGTAAAGAGCACATTATTTAGAGGTTGGAGTTGCACAGTTATCGTGCCTGAGATGGGAGGAGAGCAGCAGCTGGTGTGCATATTATGACTGTTGGATATCAGCAACTCTCTGTGTCCTTGAATATCTACTTGCCCTTAGTCCAGGTGGCCTGTGAAAATGCTGTAGCACATAAAGAGTTTTCTTAACGTCATCTTCGACATCCAGGGTCAAACTGAAAGGCAGGATTCCCACTACCCATGTCCAAAGATTCAAAATAAGATAGCTGAGGCAGTGTTGAACACATTTATACAAAGCTGTGAAATCTATGCTATTTTATGTCTTGTACTTTATATGGTAGGTGCCAGTATTCTGTTTGTCTGTTTTTTTCCACTGTATGAGAAAAGCAGTTTTGACGCAGCAAGGCTGGTTTATTTGGAAATAAACTTATTTGGAAAGAGCAAGGGAAGCTTTTCAGATAATAAATAAATAAAATAAAATAAAATAAAATAAAATAAAATAAAATAAAATAAAATAAAATAAAATAAAATAAAATAAAATATTAAAGCAACCAAGATCCCACTTGTATAATAACTTGCATCTCCAAGTGACCCCTTGCCGAGATATAGGGACAACTATAAAGGCATGCAAACAGTGATATGTCTTAAGAGTACTCCTTCAGCTTCCAGTGGTTAAATTAATGAAAGCCATCAGCAAAAGACCCATCAAATTCCATAAACACCAAGCCTTTCAACCTCTAGTTCTCCCATGACAAACAGCTCCCCATGTAGAAGCTTGTCTCTAGGCTTAGAGCCAAATGGGGTCACAAGTTGTATTTCCCCTCCCTTAGGGAGCAATGCTCTCCTTAGGGGATAGGCTACATCTACACTGCTACACTTAGGGGTAGCTCCCTAGGAAGTGAGGAAAATGTTACACAAACCCAGGACACCCATCAAACCCAAGAATTGTGTGAAACATAGGGTGAGAAAAGTGTGTTCAGGAGTGCTACTTTGAATGCTTTTACAAGCAGATGTGGCTGCTGAGAAAATCCTCATCAAGTTGTGTGTTTCATACCTGTCTTTTTGATCCTTAAAATGCTAACTGAGATGTTTTGAGAAGTCTGAGGGATCCACCAGGTATAGAGTTGTGAGAACATAAGGACATGTGAGAACATAAGGACATCCTCAAGCCTGGGATATTGGTCTGAAGAATTAAGGTAATGAGGTTGTGTAGCCTCATGCACCAAAAGCTGGAAGACATGAAATCTCCATGTGAAATATTGGCAGCTATTAAAAATGACCATATACTACTCAGTTCTCATATGCTTTAAGAGATGGATCCAGGAACTGGATCCAGGCACAAGAGACAGGTGATCTATAAAAGAAATGGTGGGTTTGAAAAAACTGCATTTGAAATGTTCTGTGTACAGCCCGGTGCAATAGTTCCCTACAGTGATATTTCTCACTTTATAAATTTTCATTTGACACCCATTTTTGGATGTAAGCATGTGTGATTTTTATGTCAAGATGAGGCTAAAACAGTTCTGAAAAGTAAGATGTTAGCAACAGCCAAATCAAAATTAACTCACTCAGATACATCTTTTTTTCATGTTAGGGCTGTTCGGCTTCCTCCAGTTACAACTTAGCAACTGGAGGAAGTAATTTAGGAATTTAGCAATCCATTCTAGTCTTGAATTTCAAAATTTATCACTGTTATTGTTTTTATTTTTCTTTTTAAATTCTAATGGTGCTAAAACTTACACGAGGAAAGAGGATAGTATTTGCAAAAGACAGCTCATTCAGAAAATGATGTTGTTTTGGCTACATATATATTTTAAATGTATAAGATGATTTTGTATTCAAGAGGGGTGAAACATACTCCAGCAGGAAATTGTTAAAAGTCAGAGTTTCAGAGAAAGTAACTCCATTTTCCTTCTATTTCAGTGTACCTCCACTTGTTTTAACCTCTGTTTCTAGAAACTTCTTTTTATTACTAATCCACTAAACAAAACAGAAAGGAGGAAAATGAGCCAACAGTAATCTCCTCTCAGTACTAATTTGGAACAATATATATATTTTACTAAGAACAGAAGGAAGTGGTTTAGAAGAGTGATTAGGTTATAAAGAGTTTTGAAGTGATAGTCCCTGATTTTATCTTTAATGATTGCTTCAACATTTTCCTAAAATGGTAAGCCTCATTTCTATGCTGTTTAATTTCAAATTCTGACTTACTTTTTCCTTTTACTTCTTCTGGAGTTTGAATAACTACAGAAAATAGGCCTGTATTAAGAGAAAATTCTCCCATGGAAAACTACAGATATTAGATTATAATTACTCTAAAAAATAAAGGATTAAATAATTAATATAGAGCAGTTACATAATGCACCTGACAGCTCTGGAATGAAGTTGCTTGGCAAAGCACAGAGAGATCACATGGGTATTTATACATAAGCATAACTTTAATTTTGTTCATAAAATTAAGTATACTCATGGAAGAGTTTCCAGAATCAGGGTTGATATTATAGGTACTGAGTAAAAACAATTTGACAAAACATGCATAGTTTGAAAGAATTTATTCTGCCCAGAAAATTGATAGCATAAAGCAATGATGATTTTATTTTGAACATTAGCTTGTTACAAGAGGACAGGATTTATGCCTGTAGGAATGACATATAATGTAAGGGAAAAATCCTTGAAAAGCTGATTAAAACTAGAAAAGCAGAAGTAGGCATTTTTCTCACTTATCACTGTATTGCAGTATGACAGTGAAGAACAGCAGAGACTTTGCAATCACACGGGCATAAAAGACTACATTAAATAGTAAAAAACCCTGTAGATGCACAAAACCGAGTAACACATAAAACTGGTATACAAAAGTAATATTATCAGTCTTTCATTACACCTAGAAGCAAAACCTGAAAATTTCTAGTATTTCAAAACTGAGGTATATATGTGTCCCTGTTTTATCGCATTATCTTTTGCATTTTTTTCTGAGATAATATTAAAGATGTAGATGTACATGTATGATGGGTAAAGAGAGATGAGTTTTGTTTGGAGTATGAGAGCAAGACAAATTTTGGAAATGGCAAATAGTTCCAAGAAAAATGTATTTCAACAGCTCCCTGAAACTGTTGACATAATATAAGCTAGCTACCAAAGTCCTGTAAATGTAGTTTTGACAAGCTTGGAAATCAAACCAAAAACCATTAAACTATGAGAATGGGGTTTAAATCTTACTTGAAGTGAAGATATATCTCAGTGCATGTGTATCTTTCAATTAGGTAGGTAGAAATTTCAACCTACTCCTTGCTAGTTACAATATTCAACAGAAAATTAAATTGCAGAATGTTTCAGGAATGAAGAAAAAAAAATAAAATAAAGACTGAACCGAACTGAGGGGAACCATAATCTATGCCACTTGTTTTATATATTTATCAGAATGTAGAAAAGAAAGTACTTTACCTATTTGACCACAAATCTTTGACCCTCAAATTTTAAGATGTTCAGTGCAAAAAAATTATTATACTCACATCCAGATTTTCTCTCTGTGCCTTTTTGTAAACAATTGCTTGTTAATGCCTTTACAAATTAGTGAGAGAGAGCAATAGAATCATATGCTCTTATTAACTGCATTTCTCTATAAGATATAAAACTGCTGTTTTGTTTTGTTTTTCTGTGTTTTGGATAGGTACAGAAAAATCTAGCATGAATCACATGCTTCTGTAACTTTGACTTAAACAAGAACAATGGGCTGTAACGTAAAGAAATCAGCCAGAAACATATGAAAGATAGCTCAGGGAAGCAGTCACTGTCCTTCTGTGACTACTGTGCTTGGACCCATACTTGCATATTTGGAAACCAAGGGCCCCCACATTCCAGATGTAGTCCTTTCCTCCATACTCGCACCCTCCTCACCTCCACAGGGCTACTTGCTCTGCATCTAGCACTGCCTCACTTCCCTACAGGACCAGGAAAGAGAAGGGACAACAAAAGCACCAGGATTTAAAACACCTGTAGCATGGAAAGACATGGAATGCCTGTGCCAGAAGCCCACCACACTGAAATCACTTCCTTACTCAACTAAACCACATTTCTCCTCACTGCATCATCAGCATGTGCAAACATCAGGCAAAACAGCACTGGTGTGGCAACCTTCTGTGCCCTGCCTGGGCTGCAGGAGAAGTTGATGGCTCCTATTCAACCACATCATGTATTAGAGAGCACTGCTGCTGGGCAGAACCGCTGTTTCCCATGTAGAGTGCCAACACTGAACTTCAGCTTGCTTTGCCTTGCTCTGCTGAACAGCTTCTGGCATGCAGCAGCCAATGCATTCCTAGAAATGCAGGTTTGTTATTTAAATGGAAAAGATTCTATAATTTAAATGGCTTAATCCAGGAGCCAGACTGTTTCTATAGATGTTTTCATACCTGAGCTGTAAAGGATACCAGTGTTGCAATTCATACAACTGTGGTGAAAGTGATTTCTACTTGTGCAACGGGTACAGAGGCGATGTCAACCTGCTGCATCAGGCAGACCAGGTCAGGGGCCAGATGGGCTATTTCTTCCCTGTGTAGCATACCCCCAGTCATTCTGGCAGATTTTGTAGCTGTTGTTTTATTCAAGGATAGCACACCAGGGGATTTCTGATGTTTTTTGTCTGTGTATATGGAAGGTCAATGGAGAGTCCATGAATGTTTTATAGACTTTTCTGGACTAGCCATTAACAACATAGTTCGGTACATGCTCCTATCCTCAAAATATTGAATCTCTCCACTGTTTTGACTGCCCTCCCTTCCCGCAGTTATACCAAACCTATCCTGTTTATATGACAATATACCTCAACTGTCACTAATAAAGCCAAGGAAGAACCTTCACTTGTGCCAAAATTTCAGATTTTGTTTTTAAATTGAAAAATATTTTATGAGACCAAGAGGACTGAGATGGAGATGAGGGGAGCAGATATCAAATGTACAGCTGCAGAACAGAGCTCACCAGTCAGGTAGGGGAGAAATGTCGAGCCCAGTGACCAGAAGGCACTGGGAAGTGCAGAGGGATGGTGGAAGGACAAGGACACAGCCTCAATAAGCTTTGTTACCAAAAGTTAAATCAGCTAACCCTGGAGAGACCAAAGCCTGGGAAACTGCCATTTAGATCCATAATCCATCAAAAAAATGGAATTTAGAAGACTTTTTATATCGAGTTCTAAATCTTCTCATCTTGGAAGAGTTTATGTTCTTCAAAATTAATCAACAGTTTGGGGAATATCTCTACCATTTTGGAGTTTTTCATAAAAAAAAGAATCCAAATAATCCAGAAGTCCAAAGAATCGCAGGCCTAATTTGTCTGGGTCCCACCCCAATACAGCTATTAACTAACCAGAACTCAGTTTGTGATTTTGTCTATAAATCTGTCCTATTGAGTTGTCTAATTTTACATTAAATATATGGAAAATATAAATTGATTATCTCATTTTTATAATGTATTAAAAACTTTATTTTATTTATTTATTTATTTTTATTTTAACTCAGCGCATGATGTTCTCAGATGCATGATTTCCATTTCCTTTAATGGGTATTTCCAGACCTTAGTAGGCTTTTACAGAAAATGATGTAAAGCCTATAATGCTGAAAGATAGCTGCATTCAACTGAAAACAAACAAACAAACAAATAAAACCCTAAACCAAACTAAATACATTTTATGGTCTAGCTTGTACATTCTATGCTACCTTCAATACTTTACCCTGTTTTTGTGAAAGCCTGCCCACTGATTTTAATTAGAGAAATGGTGTAAGTCTGTTTTGAAGATACCCAATTTCCAGCCTCTCTTTTCTTAATAGAAGCTTCCTTCTATACACCCCACCCAAACCTTTCATTGAGTTTAAATACAAAATTACCTGCTATCTGAAACTCAATAATATGCTTAATTACCTAACTCCCATTCACTTCAAACAAATGATAATCATTTATTCTATACCTTGACCTAGAACACAGTGTAATTTAATAATCAAGAAAGCACTATACACATAATTTGGTGAAAAATCCATTTGAAGAATCTTGAATTTCTTTGCTTCTTGCCTGAGACATTTTCTTAGAGGAATCTGTGTATGACTAATTTTTTTCTACAAAGGAAAGAAAACAAACCCCTTGAAGATCATATCACACAGAGTTAACACAACTAATTTTTCTAAGGGCATGTCAGCTTAGATAATATTTTTCTAAAGTGATATTAATATAACTTGTATAGCAATCACAAATAAGAGAAAGAGGTTTAAATCCAGGTTTAAAAGGACTATTTCCAAATCAAGTTACAGTTTTCTCAAAACGTTTGGATTTGGGTGAAAATAAATCATGAATTAATTAAATCAACTTACTGTATAAATGTTTTTTTTTTTTTTTTTTTTCTTTTCTTGTTAAAAATTAATCTTGGAACTTTATTTGATTTCCAAGTAAAAACAGAAAGTGAAAGAAAAAAAAAAAAGTTACACATTTAGGCCTCTTTCTCAGGTATTGGACAGTATTATGACATTTAGTAAAATTTAGTAAATTTTTACAAAAGTATTAGAAAAGTAAAATTATATAAGATTAAAAATTATATATTTACAGACAGTGTAGTATTTTTCACTGTAGAGTTGTGATTGACAGAATACTCTGTATTGATTGCAAATTAGATGAGAATGCTATAAAATGAATTAAATCTTAACTTAATCTTAATTGTCCTTAGTAAAAAAAGATATATCTTGGGTTTTCTCAGCAAGGATACTTGGTTTTCATATTTACAGATTTCATTTTATTTGACTTACTCTTCAGCAGTAGCAAAGTATTTCTATGAGATTTAAAGCGATTCATGGATGAAATTGGTGATTTAAACTTTATTATATGAGAAGTCACCATAGTTTTCAAACATACAGAACAGCAAACTGAACTGTATTTGATATACCTCACTAATTTTACTGTAATTAATTCTTCCCTTTCATAGCTACTACACTGTTTCCTAGTTAGAAGACTTGATGGGATTCAACTCTTTAATCTTACATGAGTATACTGCAGATTTCCATCTCTCAGCTAAATTGTCCAAGCTCCTTTTCAAGACATTGGGGAAAACAAGGACTTTTAGAGCATAATTTGTGTAGAGTTCTGCAGACACATACTAAAGTAGAATAAATAGTAGAATTCATAGTAGAAATTTATGTAATTCCAGAAATTTCATTCTGGAAGTGTCTGTATCTCTCTCTCTTTACGGTGGACCAAGGCAACTTGCTCAGATGTAAATATCTGATCTTGGACAAATGAATCCCACAAGCTGTGACAAAATGCATTTCAAAAAGTTTTTAAATGTTTCTGGAAAAGGTGGAGAACATTTAATTTTATTTTTAATAAAAGGGTTGACTTTCATCCCTAAAAGATGACTGTTTTTTTTCTCTATTGGATACATTTTGGATTTGACCTTTTATGGGTGTCAGAAGCGAGAGATTTCATCTTCTTTTCTTTCAAAAGAAAGATGAATAAAAATAAACATAGATCTCATAAATTATTCCTTTCTTACACAGAGATTTACCATGCACAGTAGCAGAGCTTTGAGAAGAACAAGTGTTTGGAACATATATTTTTTGAAAAGGCCACAAAAGAAAACAATAACTGCTTAAAAAAATAATAAAAATAGTAATAATAAAACATTACTGTCAGTTACCCCATACTAACAGATCTGAGCACACAAACAACAGACACTATGTTTAGTCAAAGATGACTGCTTTTGCATATAAATTTTTGGTCTTAGGCTATTTCTTAAAATTTCCTACCATTTTAGCTAGCTTATTGGTTATCTTTTCCTGGTAATGGAGCATTTAAAGGCCAAAACTTGAAATACAAGTTAGGGAATTTCCACTTCTGTTTCCAGTTTTATTGGGCCAGGAAATTTAATGATGTGTTTTATCAAAAACCTAGGCACAAAGGTCAGACACAAATATGGGCAATTAACAGTGAAAATATATCCTAGAGCTAACCTAGTACTTTTCTGTGACAAGTAAGAGGAATTCTTGCTAACCCCATTCAGCCCCCTAGCTCAGTCACAAGAGCACTCTGACATACAGCAAATAAGAGTTTAAATTCCTCCAGAACAATAAGGGATCAAAATTAATCTCTCACACACTGCAGATGAATGCCCCAGCTCCTGGACTGTCATTTCGTGCTTTCTTTGTGGTAAATTAATTACTCAGCTATTTATAAATAGGAAAAAAAAAAAAAAAAAAAAAAAAAAAAAAAAGCTCCAGGACAAAAGACTTAAAGAGATTTGCCTCATATATCAGAAGCAGTTCAGTAACTTCAGAATAAAGAAAGACCTTGGTGTCAATCTCTGCTCTACATGAAGTAGAAGATGGAACCAAATCTGAGTTATGCACCATCCATATGGGTACTCCGCCTGCTAGGTACACAGGTCTTGTCTTACCAGACACCTTCTTGGAGCTTAAGCCACCCAGGAATGTGAGAAATCACCTAGTCTGTCCTGAGGTACTAGGTCTTAGTGTGCCCTGCTGTAGTTGAGCTGGGAGTTGCACATCTAGCAGACAAACACTGGTGTAAATATGGGCACACTGGGGATTTAGGATCAAGCAAGCATCTGAGGAACAGCCCTAAGGTTCTACTTTATAAAACCAATATAACAGGTAAAACAATTAAAATCTTTTTCAGTGGACTCCGTAATATTCAGTTACTGAATAAAACAAATTTATTGTCCAAACTCAGAATATAATTTTCACCTTGCAAGCACAGACAGTTTGGGCGCGTGTCAAAACAAACAGATGAACAAAACATTCAAAATGAGATATGATTTACTGTAAAGGCCCTTCTGTAAACACTAAACTCTATACATACATATCTTTTTCATTTGTACCTCTGTGACCAGGCATTGTAGCAGACTTTCATATGCTTGGTGTATCTGCATTTCTTCAAGGAAATTAGGATTTGTATTTCATATGCTTTAAGAGCATATTTTCTGTCGTTGGGTACTTATTATTAAAAATAGTTCAAGGTTTCGATTGTGTACAATGAGATCAAAGTAGGTTGCAGAACAATATCTTAAAAGTTAAAAATAGCTATAGCCTCAGATGAATATTTAAGTCATGCAAAATTAGGTCTCTCACATTGTCTGTCAGATTACAGGGTTGATTGTATGAGGTGCTAGAAGTCATGAATGCCTAATCAATTTAGTATTCCAGGATCTACTCAGAAGTTTGCTGGATCAGGCTCAGAGTTGACAACAGTACAACTAGACCATCTTCATAAAACACTGCTTAATTAAAGTATTTACATATACAGCAGTAATTCATCATACCATAAGCTATGGCTGATTAATACCAGTAAGCTGGTTTTAAAACATTGCACTCTCATTAAAATCAACAATAGGGCAGGGTTCCTAAAGGCTTGACCCACTTCCAATGCAATTTGACCCAATTCTATGTGATGCAGTTCCATTTATAGTTTATCTGTTGATTGGGTTTTATCCATCTAACAGATCAGCTATTGATTTCTACACAACAGCACAATTTACAGAATCATTCCAGATTAAAAGGGGAAAGATCTATTGTTCAGCTTTGTTTGTCCTTGACCACTCCAACAGGATTAATTGTCTGACATCATTTTTAGTAGATAAAGGTTAGTTTGCTCTGAAAAAAAATGCAATGTGGATGGAATAACCTTCTTGGCAGGTTGTTGTACTGCCTAACTATCATGTAGAGTTACCCAATGATTTTGTTGACATTTAATTTAAATATTCCCATACATCTTTATCTAGACTCATAATTATGGACTAGAGAAAAAAATCCTATCCTTGAGAATGGCAGCTAAATTGTAGTATAGGTAAAGAAACCTATTGTGTGTACAGAGCAGGAAGCTTTCCTCATGTTTTAAGCCTCTAAGGGGCACCCACATCTTTTTGTTTAGGTAATCAGTGGTAATTTCTTGAATAGCAATACACAAATCTCAGATATGGCAATTCTCAGCAAACTTTTAACATCTGAGAAAAGGGAATACATGGGAAAATATTCTGGTCGAAGCAGAAAGGAGTTTACCAATATTTCAGGGACTGTGATTACTACTGGCCTTCTACAGAGACTGGAAAATGCAATTTGCATAATGGCAACAGAGGGCATGCTGTATGCTGTTGATGCTGGGTCTGTGACAACTGTATATGTACATCACTATTTTAAATACAAATTTAACCAATTGCAAAGTTAATATTACATTAAATTAGCATTAACTAATGATAATTAATAGAAATAATTGAACCTATTTTTCAAGGGTTTTTTTTGTTTGTTTGTTTTGTTTTGTTTTTCTTTTCAGTCCCACAGAGTTCATTTCTGGGAGGATACCAACAAAGATAAATATGAAAGAATTGATTGAGGGAAAACTCAGAGAAATCTGTAGTTTGTGTTTCCTCTCTTCCCATTCTGTACAGCCTTCCTGTTTCCATACTAATCAAGAAACTGTTTGTAAATGCTAAGTGGCAAACCATTTGAATGAATTAGAGTAACATTATAAAAACATTTCAGCTCTGTGTTTCTGTCTCCATCCTGAGCAAAGTGGTTCAGGAACAGAAGTTCACTTCCTTAATACAAAGTGACTAAAAGCCACTCTCATGACCTAATCTTTCACCTAGTCAAAATTGGGTCTGTCAGCATAGAGTATTCCTGTCTCTTTATCTGGATCCTGAATAAGCTTACTTCAGCTACTTGTAACTTTTAAACTGCTAGGTATTTTCAACATTAGTCATTCTATAATTTTAAGAATAGAAGGGAAAATTATTCCTGAGATTTAACCTTTAATCTTGTAATTGTTGACTTCTAAGTGCTTGGTTTACGACATGCAAATGTCAATTTTCTCTCTTTTGCTCTCTCTTTTTTTTTTTTTTCTTGTTTTTAATACTGGTTGCAAAGCCAAGAAGATGAAAGGAAAGCAAGCGAATGGAATATACCTACTCTTAAATAAAGAATTTCATAATATTTCACCCTATATTCATTCCAAATAACAAGAATATAAATGCCACCTGGAATGAATCCTGCTTGAATGAATGTAAATTACAGACAGTCATGAAATTAATTATACAGCAATAAAGGATGCTGCTGAGCCACTTTGACACCTGTTCTTTTAGTCTCCACATTAGTGAGCTGGTGAAAGTGAGAAGCAACAAGTACTGCTAGAGCTTAGAAAACAGCTTTTCTCTAAACATTCTTTACATCAGTAATTTGCAGTTAGCTGGGGCTCAGGAAAAGCACTGCAAATTCAGGGGCTGAAACAAGCATAATTTTAATGCATGCCAAGAGTGCATGGATGGCTGAATCTGCTGGAAAAGTGCAGCACACATTTCTTCTAGTGTTTGCTGCCCGGCACAAGGAAATATGCATGTAGATTGTGAAGGCTGAAGTTATCCTTCCAATAACTCTGCCTGTGCTCCTATGGGGTATGAAGTCCTGCCAGGGGTACTAGCTGAACTGCAAAAACTTTTTTTTCTTCCTACTTCTCTGTCCATGCAGGAGCAGCCAAGATTTTGCTAAATGGGAGAGCCTGAGGCCAATAACCACAAATAAATTGAACCTGGCAGATCATTTAACATAAACTTTTATTCCTTTTAGGATCTCACACTAAGAAAGTCTCAACACAAAATTCCACTAGGCAGAGGTGGGGAACTTTGCAATGCTACTACCTAGACAATTTTTCTTCTTTAATTCAGTAAAATAGAAAAAAAAAAATATTCTGGCAGGAAGATCTCCTTTGTCAGTCACAGCAAATGTTTAAGGGGAGAACAACTTGCAAAACTGCTTAGATGTTCAAGTTTTCAGTTAAAAAGCTGAGGGAGACATTTTTCTCTTGGTAATTCATCTTACAAACAATTAGGGTTAGGATTTGCTCCATTTGGGAAGAATCCACTTCGGGTAGCATTTTCAAAATGCTGAACTGATTTAGAAATATGTGTCTTATGTCTTAGTTGGATTTCCCCTTCAAATATTATCTTGGATATTTTTTACATTTATTCAGGCTCTTCCTTAAATGTAGCTAGATCTGAGACAGCTAAAAAACCACCCTTGAATTTTGGTTAAAAAAATTACTAAAATATGAATCAATATGGGAAAACAGGATCATAAGTCCAATTTGAGCCCAGAGGAGGGATAGAATATTTACCTGCTGATCCAGGGCATTAGCAGGATGCTCTATATCCATAGGGCACATGTACATGTTTTTGTGGCATACAATCTCAGATTCCTTCCCAGACCACATGCTTCTATAAACACTACTAATTTCAGAGCCAGCCCACAGTTGGAGTTACCTGCACCAGTAATTTTAGCCATCACAGTACATCATCAACTGGCCTAAAGCTGCAAGAGTCTTGGGAGGTTTTCAGTGATTAAAACAGGCCCACAGTGCTGAAAAATGAACCTGTAGCACACAGGCAACAATCTAGCATTTGGCTGCAGGTTATCACTTGGAATGTCAGCTGAATTTATCAAACCTGGGATATGAGAAGTTAAACAGCTTCTGGTGATCTATAGCTTCTGTATGTATTTGCAAACTTAAATCCAACTTAACATTTTCCAGGTGTGAAAATTCATGAATGATTTTTCAAAAATTTTGCTCTCTTCTCTAAATTCAAAAAGCCCTTCATGTATTTACTGACCTTTGTGATTCATACTTTGGGGGCCTTTCATAGTCTTTCCCTTTTGAGGGGGAAGCATAGACTAAATATGTGAACAACTTCCTCCTTTTTATCAGGCCCCATGCCATTTACTAATACAGCACAACGTTCGCCTGCTGTCACATCATACTGCCACAACCATGCTCCAAATGTCACATTAGCAAAGTCAGGTTAAAATCACTTTGTGTTATAATATTTTCCGCACTGACCTTTTGAAGGGCCAGAGTGAGAGGAAGGCTTAGCTCCTATTGCTCTGAGCGGGAAGCCTCTGCAATTTTCTCTTCTAAATGCAAGAAGCACATGCTTTGTATTTAAGAACCTGTTGTAATTGTTACATCCTCACTATCCACCCAACTTTCTGGGTGGATTTTTCAAGCATGCTTGTAAAAAAAGTGAAATTGATTGCTCAAGGATATGGGTCCTTTTGTACATAAGACATCTTGTTCTTTCCAATATGAGGGTCAAGGAGCACAAATGGAAACAGCTCAGGAATCTGCTTCTCCTGATGCTGTCAGCTTTCCATTTTAACACAGTTCAGGACAGAATGTGGAGCTATTTGCCTCACAAGGCTTACGAATTACCTGACCTTTTTAGATGAGAGCAGGGGATCTGTATTACTAATTTGGGAACTATAGCATACTTTTAAATGAGGCAAGGGTCAACCATGACTTTATGATAGATAGGAATATGTTTCCTTGTCCATAGGGACAAGCTATCCAGCCTGCTCAGTGTAAAATATGTTGTGCAGCTGTACAGGATCATTTTAGGGGAGACCCTTTCAGGAAGGTATTTCTCTTTTCCTTTTTCTTCAAACTAGCCCTTATGCATAGCCCTAAATGTTCCAGCCATGGACAAGGAGGCTGTGACAGAACCTTCCGTGTCAAGGGGGGGTTCTGAGCACCCCTACTGGGACCAGACAAGTGCCGTATCTGGTACAATACAAGGAAAATGTTTACTATACATATACATTCCTACACAAGGGATTAACCATCAAAGATTGCATATGGTCTTCCAAGGAGAAACATGGCCTGAATTCGATGTGCAGAAAGCAGCTTAAGGAGGAAATGTGTCCATTGTATGGACATTAAAGAAAGCAGAAAGGACTATGCTGGTGAGATAGTGAGGTAACAAACAGCTTTGTGTCAGTAGTCAGGGATCATATAAAGTAGCATTTAGCTCTAAATCACGGTTCCCTATTCCCGCCTGACCCTGTTTGTTACGTACATGGCATTAATTTGATATATTTTTTATTCTGGCAGTAGTTTAACAAACTGACTGTTAAATTTTCTGTGGTGAAATCAGTTTTTTAAAGGCTGATGTGCTAGATATATCTAATGAATTAGTTTACTTACAAAGAACTCATCCACCGCCTGCCGTAGTCATTTAAGGAAATATATGCACTCCAGCTGAAGATAAAAAATACCAAGATGGCTGGAATTGTAAGAAAATATTTTTCTTAACAACCCACACTCATGTTCTCCTTTTGGTTTCAATTTCTGAATCAATAACTCAAGAGTAAGATAACTATGACTCAGCCTCTTCCTCTCTGGGGACAAGGGGGAGTTTGAGTCCATGGTAGGCTTTTTTTTAGGATGTTTTTCCTAAATCCTAAATGTCTATGCTTTTTTTGACTCCCAGAGTCTGCAAGGGGGAATTTGGAAAATAAGCTTACTCTGTGAGGTTACAGTGACGACAAAGGGTCTATACTGCCACTGGGAATAAAGGAATTGAAAGCTAATATTTCCTGAACTGGCATCCCTGCTTAGTTTCTTTTGAAAGGGTGTATGTGTGATAAATTTCTGTTCAAACAAGTCAGCAAAATTCACTGAATAAAGAGATGCCTATCAGGGAAGTAAAACAAATGTAATATAACCATTTTAAGTAACCATTTTAATTCAACTCAGAAAATGACACCTATCCTGTTGCAGAGTATTATTTAAAGTTGGACATTCAGATATAAAAGGGTAGAGAAGTTTGTCTCCTCCTAAATCTGTTGTTTACATATGCTCATTTTATAGTACCATGTTAACAGAATCAGTCTTTAATTCCTCTACTAGACTGCAGTGATGATGTATGGAAACAGATTGTTTTTCCAGAAACAAGAAATTTCAGCTTAGAGGACAAGGGGCCAATACAATGACTGCATGACCATCTATATTTGGAACTGAATTAGTACATACACACATTAGTACCTGACAGAACAAAAATGAAGAATGATTAGTTTGCAGAAAGGGGGACTAGTAAATTTTAAATGGAATTTAATCTTTCCACACCCTTTATACAAAGCTGATATCTGGATTAATAGTGTTCCTGTGCTGTCAATGTTTTGGTATCAATGTCTGTATGACTTCTGTATGATTCACAACTGTTTTTGATCACCTACACAGAGAACAAACCCATCTTCACTGTTTTTTAAAGTGTTTCTTGTTCATCTTCTTTATCTGTAATAGGTTTAACTCTCACAGTGATTTTGTTTTCTCCTAGCACTATGATAATATTGCCTACAATCCCAGAACTAGCTCTCTAAAAGAAATTTTTGTCAAAAATTCTTTGTTATAAAATTCCATTAAGTCAGAGAACCTGTCAGATGTTATAAACTTGTCTCAGTATGTCTATCCTACAACTGCACAAATCTTTACATGCTGGGGTGATTTATTATTAAATAATGTTTTGCTTTTGTTTGTTCAGATGCTATAATGTCAAATAATAAATCTATGCACTTCTAGTGACCCAGATAAATTTTCTTTTCTTTTCTTCTATTCATTAATAATTAAAGTTGTTCTATCTCATGGGTTAGTATTCATGGGGAATATTTGAACTACAGGTATGGTGTCATTGATGGTGTCATTGCAACAGACCACATTCTCTATTAATTATATCAAATGAAGGATTTTCCCGCATTATATACCAGAGTCTGATGGATTTCTCAGAAATCTTCTGGCTCTTTTTATCCCCTGAAGAAATTTTATTACAACTGCTTTCAGAAAAAGTGAACCTCTCCAAGATGCCAACAGGAGAGAGGTTAGGAGTCTGAATACTGATTGAAAAGAAGAGAAGAGAAGAGAAGAGAAGAGAAGAGAAGAGAAGAGAAGAGAAGAGAAGAGAAGAGAAGAGAAGAGAAGAGAAGAGAAGAGAAGAGAAGAGAAGAGAAGAGAAGAGAAGAGAAGAGAAGAGAAGAGAAGAGAAGAGAAAAGAAAAGAAAAGAAAAGAAAAGAAAAGAAAAGAAAAGAAAAGAAAAGAAAAGAAAAGAAAAGAAAAGAAAAGAAAAGAAAAGAAAAGAAAAGTTTAAGTTACAGTACAAATAGGAGAGCTCTGCAGGAGACATTTGACAATTCTTTCAGGTCTTTCTCATCTGCTGTTTCTTTACAGTTTGATAATTTCTGGTAACTTTTTGGAACTGGATATGTCAAACTTTTGTAGAGATAAATTATTGTAAAATTATTTTCTGTTGTTTTCCAGCCTTTTTTTTTCTTTGCTGATGGCTTTGAAATGTAGTCTTTTTCACTGTTATTTAAGAAAGTGCCTGAGACACTTTTGTACAAAACAGGGACAGAGACCCATCAGTTCCTATGAAACTGTTTGTACCTCAGAGTATACCAGATGAACTGATGTGGAATCCTATGAAAACTACAGCTATTTCTATAATGCCCGTACTTGTCACAATAATAATTACTTGCACAGTCCCAATCATCTCTCGGGGGATGAACTGCTCCATAAAACCTTGTACAGGCACACATACACACAGATAAATAGGTCTCTCCTGCTTCTCACACAGGCCTTCTTCTCTTGCCTGAGGGCAAAGAGTTAAACCAATTCTTTCTAACTATTCTGTGCTGCTTACTACAACTTTGGGTTACAGAGTACTCAGCTACTCTAAAACTTCTTCACACAAATGCTGATGGCTGCAAAGCTGTGGTCTCACAGAGCTCTATTCCCAAATGCTACCAAGTTGCTTGTTTTGCTCGTTGGTATATTTCCAGTTCATAGCCATATTGTTGTTGCTGCACTGACAGCAGCACCCAAGCTTCCTAGTTTAAAAGCGAGCTCAAATAAAACAAAATAAGCTGCTGTGACAACCAGTGGCTGCAGTATTGGCATATCCTTCCTGTATATCCTCTCTGGCCCTGGAATTTATATCCATGGAATATGATTTGTTTCAAACAAGGTGACTCTGGCAACTCCACACACTTAATCCCTTTAATCTTTCTTTTTGCCCTACGACCCCAAACAATTTCTGTAGCTCTTATCTGTCTTTTCTCCAGTTTGACAGTTCTCCTGCAGAATTTGGATACCTGAATCTCAAGATAATATTCCATGTTTACATATAAAAATTAAAATAAGTAAACAAATAAATAAATAAATTATTCCGAAAGAACAGGTTACAAGAGGAACAACTAGAACAGGGGAAAAAATATTTCTGATAGTATTTAGGGAAGAAAAAGAGAAAATTAACAGGAAATGTATCCAAAAAATCATAGAACAGATAAAAAAACAGCTAGAAACAGTATCTTTTATGTTGTCATCCAACAGAGGAATGTTACAAAGGTGTGGCAGTGCTGACAACAAAATGACAGATGAAGTTCAGTGCTAGTAAGATACAAAGCAACATATAAGAGAAAAATAATGGCAGGTATATGTACAAAGTGGTTGGTACTGATAAGCAACAAGTGAATAGCACCCAGGATGAGACCCTAGGCTTACTGTGTCTGGGTCTTTAAAAATATCACAGCTGTGCTCACTGGTGGCCAAAGAGGCAAGGAGAGGTTGAATGTGGTAGGACAGAATATTGGAAAAATAGTTAAAAATAAAATGAAAAGGTTACTCTGTGGTTTGATGTATAGTAATGGATATTTTAATGTTATATGTGGCTTTCATTATGCAATCACAAAAACGGTATAAGAGTATCAGAAGAGGTATGGGATTATTAGAATTATAGAACAGCTTTTATACATGTATAAGGAAAAAATAAGTGAATGGCAAAAGCTTTCCTTTCTAAACAAGAGTTATTGATGAGAAAGATCTGTAAAACATGAATGGTATAGAAAAAAGTGAATAATGCACAATTATTCACCACTTCTCACACAACAAGAACAGGGTATGCCCAATGAATCGTGAGATAGATGGTTTGAAACAAACAAACAAACAGATGGAAGAGCTTTAATCATTCCATGCATAATTATTTTTGTGAAGCTCATTGCAACTGGATGTGTTGAAGGCCAAACTTATAAACATATTAATGCAAGATACGACAAATTGGTAGAGGATAAATCCATGAAGAAGCATTAAACCAGATAGTCCGAAGACAGCCTCCAATTCAAAAAGTGATGAAGATGCTGGCCTTTGGAAACTGGGAGGTTATAACTGAGAAACAATTATTCTATATACGCCTGCTTTTGTGCGTATGCCCATAGCTGACATACACAATATCCTTCTCTTCTGGGCACCGTCAAGTGGATACTGACCTAGACAGAGCTTGTCATCTGACCCAATACTGTAATGCTTCATGAACCAGACATACAATTAATTCTCCAAACAGAGAATCAAGTACTACAGCATTAGGCAATTGAACCACCAAAATATCTACACTTCAAATTCCACACCTTATTGTACAGACATGGGAAAAGTTACATTTTCTATTTAGGGTTTTCAGAGAGTAAATGGTCTCTTATGATAGATTACTTAATTATCAGTGTCCTTTTTTTTTTTTTTTTTTTTTTTTTTTTTAAGTATGTGCATGTTGGGGGAAAAACATCTTTCAAGAACTGACTGAAAGTCACTTCTTTAAATGCTTCAGCAGAAGAGGAGACACAGCACTTCCCTTCCCTAGTAGCTATTTAAATAAATGGTTAGAAGAGTCATCATGCTTGGGAAATCCCATGTTTAATTCATGTTCTGCATGAGAGGACTGAAATGTTTACCTCTTTCTATTCATGTCTATGGGCTATCCATTTGTCTGTACATTGACTCTCACTTTTTGTCCTGCTAAAAATATTGCAGCAAAAAATTCAGGACTGGTGGACCAGAAAACAGAGGGACAGAAGGCCTAGCGCTATATTAACTATTACAGTTATGATTCTCAGTTGGATGAGGGATCCTCACCTCTTCTCCAGCCCTGGCCCCAAAGATTACTTGAGAAATTTATATTCAAATAATACAGTAGATCTAAACAAAACAAAACATAATACAGATGCTAGAAGAGGAACCAAATCTGTTTTCTCCTCACAAATCACCTAAACAGTCTACAGTTTCATGTTTATCCTGTCTTTTACTAGAAACTATTCAAAGAAATACAACAACTGGTATCAGTAGTAGACAGGTATTAGTAAATAGATGGGTATTTGTAAATTGTGTGTCAGAATCACATAGCATACACTGCAGATGAGCAATAGCTCAAAATTATATACAGTATTTCTAGCAGGGGAGTCAAGATGTATAAAAAGTCATGGTACAATGAAAACACCTATAACACTTTAGAGGTCTGTTCAACTTGTTCTTCAAAGGTTTCAATGGTAGCAATATTATGATCCCTTCGGAGTTTAAATATCCTTCTCATTAGAAAGTCTTTCCTAATATGTGGCTTAAATATCTACTGATACTATTTAAATCCCTTGCTTCTCAGCCAGACGATGAGACGACAAGACAATTTTTTCTATTTTTAGCAGAACTGTCATATGTTTTGACCATCATGTCTCCTCTTTATGCAACCTAGATATTTTGCTTTTTCTGATGAGGTATGTTTTTAATCCTGTCATCTTTATACATTTTTCTTGAGTCATCCCTGGACACAGTAGTTAGCTGTAGACTTTTGGCACTGGCTACAGTAGAAGTATGCTATTATTTATACATCCCAAAAACAAAATTTTTATTTTTCTTCTATGTTGTTTTGCTTATTCATATTCAGCCTGTGGCCCACTGTAACCCCTGCCTCCTCTTACATATAACTATGGCCTGGTGAGTGTTCCCCATTTTTTATTTACCCAGCGTATTATTCCCAATGTAGCACCAGGCACTTGACCTGGTCAAATAAACAGATTTTATAATAAATAAACAGATTTCTTTTCTTTTCTTTTCTTTTTTTTTTTTTTTCCATGATTATTTCTTCAATTTGTTAATAAGTTTTTGAATGCTTGTCTAGTTCCCCTGGAGCTTGCTGGCTGTCCCAGGGACCACTGTGCATTTGATAACTACACATTGTAGTTCATCTTCCTAACCAGTGAAGACAACATTCAGTGACTCCAGATTTAAGGCACATCCTTTCAGGACTCTCCTTGCTATATCTCTCCATTTTAGGAGGCTATTCTTTTCATGAAAATGAGGCTCAGTTTTGTGAACACCCTGTAGCTACACATAGACAGTACTCTCCTAAATTGTTTAAGTGTCACTGGCAGCAAAAGAGCGAAGTGGTATTGCACAGAGGCAGTGTGACTGAAGCACAATGCCTAAAATTTTTGAATCATCCTGCTAAATGACCAGATTTAAGACAAGAGAGCACCAGTGTGGCTTTGTATACCACAGTTCTACCAGGATGAACTGGTATTGAAACATTTGACAGTATGTTGAAAACTATTTTTTAAGAAGGATTTCAATTAGAAGGGACCTATTAAAAGTTTTCATGTTGTCACAACTAATGGCCTTGGAGCTGAAAAAAAGTTACCGTCTATGCATTTGCATGTGGTTTGTTAGAAAATTGCTACTGCTCATTCTGTAACTGTTTATTGGTCTTCAACAGGATGTACTGATCACTAATATAAAAAATTAGTAGTCAGGAAGACATGAATGGCCACAATCTAACTACACTGCTTCTGATATGCAGATACAGTGGAGTTGATACTCCATTTCTTAGGTACTCCTAAGATTTAGTTCACCAAACGAAGTTTTTTGATTGCAAGTAAAGCACTCCGGTAAGGATGTCAGAAGCAAATTTTCCCATTTCCTTAATTTATTCCTTTTTTGCATGCAAAATGATTCTTTAAGGATAGAGTTATCTTTTCCATAAGGATCCAGCTGTATTTACTACCCAGAATAAACAAAACTCAAATTGTTTTACGTCCTTATTGTTACATGAAACTAGTGAGTCTTTAAATTTCACTATTCGCATTCTGATCAGCAAACAAAATTCTGTATTCCTTTATTTACTTTTCCCCAAAATTCATATCTGACTATTCAAAGGTGATCCTTAATCTCAGGGTGAAAGGGGGAGGGAGAGGAGGGAAGGAGTGTGACACAGCCATTGTTAAGCATTTTATTCTCATTTTGTACATATGCTGCTGAGATAGAGAAATCTGAACCCACTGATTCTGGATATTTACCACCACAGACTCTGTATATTTGACATGATACATCTCAAACTTGATTTTTCAGAATTTTAACGGAATATTTTGTGTCTGTTGGATTATATTCTTTCAACATTATTCATAGAACGAAAATCCACAAACTGGTTCTGCAGGATATATATTAGACAGTATACCATAAATATAAAAAATATTGAAAGGCAGTTAGTCTCATTATTTATATGAATTCTTATGAGAGCAGGAACCCAAAGTAGTTTGACTCTGCTGAATTGTATTTAAAATAATAGAAGAAAACTTTTCCAGAATTGAATTGATACCCCTGGAGAACAAGGTGTTGTATCTGTAGGTGATTCTGGAGAATTGCTAATGTTTCCTTCATTGAAATGGTTGTGGACACCAGACAAGTCAGAAGTGAGTAGATGAACACAGACTCCATGAAAGCAATCCTGGAATCTCATGTACCTTGTTCTTAAATACAAAATAGACATTTGTTTATTTGTATCTGTTGAATAAAGAATAACCTACGGCTTTTACTGTAGAAAATCAGTAATGGCTTTTCTAAGAAAACCAATGGTCTTAAAAACATAGCCTACTTCTTAGACTACTGCCTGGCTTTTGAGTTGAAACTCTTGAATTCTTTGACCTTTTCTTCCCAAAAGCACACAGCAGGTAACCATCCTTCTGTCTTCAAGTTTTCTCAATATGAAGTACCCCAAATGTTTCCTCCTACCTACAAGAACCACGATTTATATACATTTCAATGCTGTCTGTTTTCAATTCAGCTTTGCTTTTTTAGTATATTTTTACTCTTTTACTTTTTTATTCAGCTTTACTTTTCCTTTCCAATCTATTCTAGCACCAAAGTCTTAGGACCAAAGTCAATAGGAAAATGTCTGAAAGCAAGGTGCTTTTTAGGCTCCAGTCAGATGAATCAGCAATGATCTACCACAGTGAAGCACTCTGAAGAATGGGTATGTATCTGTCCTTGCAGCTTCCTGTATCACTGCAATCTTCAGTCCCAGTTTTGCAGCTTCCTTCCCTGTCTCCTGATATGCACATAACAGTTGCCAGGATCCTCTACGAGCTTACAATTGCCAGGATCCTCTTTCAGCTTCCACAAGCCAAAAGATTTTGGCCCATCTACTCCAACTACATGTTTGACAACGACAATAGTCCTTTAATGGCATCAGTGGAAAAATTGCTTCATTCAGAAAGATGCCAACTTTCAAAAATTACATGGATATTTGATCTAGACTGGCAGACTGATCTTTATTTGTCAGTAAGGTAGGAGAACAAAATGCTGTTACATGTGCTTTGTGTTCTCTGCTGAATACTAAATCATTCCTGAGTGATATTCACAATCTATACAGCAGTAAGTAGTTTGGTCACAACTATCCCTGGCACCATCTGTTTGAACACTTGCAAAACTAACAGAAGCTGAAAAAAGGGAAATGACTAGCATGAGTTTTGGAAAAATTACGTCTACCTCCAAAATTAAGGCAGCTATTCAAAATCTCATTACAGTGTACCGCAGTTACCCTCTGAACCCTCATGGCTGTTTTCCCTTGCCTCTGGCAGATGTCATTGTCTACTTTTCCAAAGCCAAAATGTTTGCACATAATCTCATTAACACAAAGGTTTCCAGCAAAGATTTTGTGTTAAGGACACCTGGACAACTTTCTCTTTTCAACAGTTTGTCAAGCAGCTTGCAACATGGAGGCTTTCTTTTTCCAGGGAAACATCAAATCATTTCAGTTTGAGCACTGCCCTTTGACCCTGGGAAAAATGTCTTGCTCACTGCCTGTCCTTCTCAGTTTTGTACCATTCTGCCTTTTAAGCTCTTGTTAGAGTTGTCAGGCACTGTCTGTCCAATACTGCAGGAAACAGAAATTGAAGCTCCTGAGTCCATCACAAACTGAGTTGTTTTTCTGCTCTGGCAAATGAGGAATAGAGTTTCTGGCCAAGAAATCCTACTTCTCGTATATGATTACCTACTTACTTGTTTTATTTTTCTGCATTGATTTATTGGTGATAATTGTGTGTTTTAATTCAAGCCATTAATAAAACTATAAACCATTGTAGATGAAGAAATGACTGTGGAAGTACAGAACACTGATACTGATGATTCCCAGTTACATTTGGATAATAAGCTACTAATGCATTTAATATATGTTATACACCGTTAACACTAATCTCATAAAAAATAATAATTAAAAAAAGACATCTTTGATGTTGTCTTTTCTTTTCCTAGAAATCATGATAATTTGTATCACAGTTCATAAAAAAAATGTTAATGAATTAGATATATATCTATCTCAAGCCTGATAGCACCTAACAGCTATAATTGCAAAGGAAAAGCCCATTTACCAATTTAAATACTGGATTTAATTAGCTTCTTTCCATTATTTGGATCTGCTCCAATAGTCCAAGATTTATTAAAAGTTAATGTGAATGTTTTGGAAAGCTTTCCTACCAATGTTTTATAGATTCTTTTTTAAAAATTACAATTTCTACAGGTATTTTCTACAACTATGCCATAGGTATAATAGCCATGTATTAAAACTGTAACAATGAAAGAGGAAAAGAAAATTTAAAAAAAATAATAATCTGTTAATAGCTGGAATATCATTTCTAGTTAAAAAAAAAGAAAAGTGTTTTTTCCCTATTGTTTGTTTCTTATTGTGAATATCATTCCTTATTCCAATTTCTCATATTTTTTTACATTGTTTTCATTTCCCAAATTTTAGTGACAACAAAATTTAAAACAGAATTCAGATGTGTTGATGGACTATTGCTTGTGTGAGAGATAATCCAGCCCTTCTTCTGCATTTCTCCATAGGATGCGTGGGTTACAATGAAAACAAGTAGGCTTTTTTCCTGTAGGTTGATGGGAAACATTTGGTTGATGATCAAAATCCTGAGTATGGGCCTGAAGCAGTTCTGAAACAGCCATTATGTAATGGCAAGGAATTATAAAATGGGCAGCTGTCTCCTCTGTTCTTATTGACCCAACAGTACTTCAACTGATCATAAAGCCATTGGTGCTAAATAGCATCTGTTGCAAAACTGGAAAACATTATAAAGAAACTCAGATTTCAAAGGCTGGCAATAGAAGTCTGTCTAAAATTAGCTATCCAGGTCTTCAGTTGTTCCTCTAGATTAGTTCAGAAGATGCATGTCTCACCTCCCCATGATCCCCTATCACATCATTAATACACAGAGGGAATGTGCCAAACTTCCTCCTCACTTGGATGCTCTAGCAGGGTGCAGCTGCCTTTGGCAGAATGCACAGGGCCTCCTTCAGACTTCTGAGGAATAAACACCTTTTGTAAAATCCTCTTGTAATATTTACTCATGATTCTTTCATGTTGCTGTAAATATTACTATTATGAAAAAATGGGAGGAAGGAGAGAAGCAGAGGAAGCAATAAATATTTATCATCAGTGTTGAGCAGTGATTTCTAAATTATATTATCATGAGATGGCGTCTGCAAAATTTTAGTGGGTAGAAATGCTTCAGGGAACATCAGTTAATAGCATCAGTTGTAGATGTGAAGACAAGAACAATCCTTAAGATTGCTTTTGTAAATTAGAATGAGTAACAAATCCCCTCAAGTACATTGCTGTTCATTAATAATAATGCCCATACAGCAGACAATTTCTGCTCAAAGGATGAGCCTTTGAAATCGGTCAGCAAGATTATGTTTAAAGTGATCTCCTAAACGGAAAGAGTGAGCCTCTTTCTTGTGCACTGCCTGAGAAGGATTTGCCATCTCCATTTCTCACTACTGCTCTCACAAGACCACAAATATGTAATTATTTCCAGCTTTATCTCAGTCTCAGACTAGGAATAAAAACAATAATTATGTTCTATGAGCTGTAGAAACAACTATGACGTGTCTTCTGTGAATTACCATTTCAGCAGAAAACTTTATCAAGCAAGCACCTTGTCCTGGCTGCAAACAACCCTTGACAAATCCTAGTGTCTGCAAGGTGGGGCTCCATCTGTGGTCTCTGCTGCTGAGACCATTTCCTTCAGAATGAGCTTGGGCTGAGGGGATGGAGCAGTCTTGGTGAGTCACATTGCAGGAGACTGTTGCCTCTAAGGGATGAGGTTGGCAGTTTGCATCCTTTACATGCTGAAGCTCTGCCTCCAGAAAGAACTTTTGGCAACCAGTTGCTGAACATCAAAAGCAAGCCTTCAGAGAGCACAAATGCTAACTTGAAAGAGCTTAAGAGAAAAAACAAACAAACAACAACAACAACAACAAAACCTCTCCAAGACCCTCTTCAGATTCAATTTCCAGAAATGACTGTACTAAGGACTAGGTACTAAGTGGATCAGTCTTTCCGACAGCTGTTGTCTGCTGCTATAGATCTACAGTTTCTATGTGTATGTGGATTTTCTGAAAGGAAAATACTTGGAAATATCTCAGACCACTATGTGTACAAAACACAGTACTTTAAACAGGTAATAAAACAGGTAATTTTTTTTTCTAAGTACCTTGCTGCATCTTCCAAGCACTTTCTTTTAAAAGTAACTGCACATATTTTTTTATTAAAAAAATGTTTTTTTTATTTAATTAAAAAAATGTTTTATTAAAAAATATGTTTCATTAAAACATGAAACAAATACCATCAATACATAAGTTTGAAACTGCATACATAATTGTAATGAAATAAAAATAATGAAAATGTAATGTAAAATAATGTAATGAAAATAAAATTGTTTGTAACCTACCTTGGAACTGTGTAAACTTGATGGTTCCCATCCTCTCTCCATTTCTGAAAACAACTTGACCCTAAATAAAATAAATAAATAACTTTTAAAAGTTTTATAAATCTCTCATAATATAGTTTCATTAGAACTGCAGTTATTTTCCATTTACTATTAAAGTACCCAAGTAAGGTTTAAACACTGAAAATAGTAGATTCAGCCAAGACTGAAATAACTCAGTTAACATCTCCTTAAAGATTTCTTCCACATACTTTAAATGGCCTTAGAAAGTTGATCAGTGTCATCACCCACAGTTCGAGAGTGAAAATGGAAATACAATAAAGCCAACAACTTGCTGAATCCCAGATGACTGTTTTTATCTAGGATATGAAAGTTATTAGGAGTCATTCCAGAAATGGTTCTATATTTCATTCATTGTATGGTTCTCCAAATGGCTATTTAATCTACCTGTATCAATGATTATAGATACCAGAAGCTTTTGTGGTGTGTTTTTGTACTATATCAGCATGTATTTCCAAGTGTTGTTTTCAAATGTGATCTCTGTAAGACAGTGCTACCCTTTGTTATGCTACATGTTGTTACACTTCAAATTAAGGTCACCTCATCACCTATCCCTGAGGCTGAATCTGCTCACATATCCCTAGCAAATTACTCCCATCTTTCATTCCATCTTTCTGAGTTAAAT
This sequence comes from Aythya fuligula, assembly GCF_009819795.1. Classification (NCBI taxonomy): domain Eukaryota; kingdom Metazoa; phylum Chordata; class Aves; order Anseriformes; family Anatidae; genus Aythya; species Aythya fuligula. The sequence continues at coordinate 95,100,134 of NC_045560.1, read as the reverse complement.
TAAGAATATATCTTCTTAATTTTCTCTTTACTTCAGCTATTTTATGATGGAGTGTGAAAGAACAGGTTTTCATTCATCTATGCTAAGTAGTATTTTTAATATTTTGAACTTACAGTGGAATGCTGAATGTTGTCAATATAGGTCGCTGTTTTACTCTACCCCCAGTTTCGATAATTATTATCATCCATCTCCATTAATCTTTGTTTTAGCAGATATTAGAATAAGAGAAACTAAAAAAGCATGTACGGCTACATACATTTCTTTGTGTATAAGTCCCATTATGGGTAACCTTTCTGGTCACAAAGGATGCAAGACACAGTCATATTCAATTTACAGAACAATGCAAGAAAAAAACTTAACTTTTACACTTGCTATAAAATGTGATCTTATATATTATTATACTATTGTACCAATATGCTGTCGATTGGAATTTTAAAAGCAGAAAGAGACTCACTGAGATCAGCTGGAACCATACCAAGGGTGTGTAGTGCTCTTGGGTCTACAAAACACTCACCCCATGTTTCCTGCAAAGCTACAGAATACCACTCCCCTTTGGTAAATACAAGAAGACACATTTCAACAAGTGTAAGCTACCATGTGATAAGGATTAGAAACCAAAAAGCCCAATTTGTGACAAAAAAAGAGAGCAAGAGAAATGAACACTGGTAATAACACAGATTCTCTCGACAGCTACAGAAGAGCACAGGAACTGTTTCTGTTGAAGTCCAGCTGGAAATAAATCTAATTCAGTGGCTACTACCAGAGCTCAGGGAGACAACATAAAAAATTAGCAGGCAGATTTACGTGTGCACCTTAGGAACTTTCATCTAGATCTCCCTTAGTTTGGAGAGTTTCTCAGTCCTGTGGCCTGTGACAAAGAACTCTCTAGTTAAATTTTTCAGTGTGTATAAATTACTTTTTGATTTGCTTTTAAATTTCTTGCCTTTTACTTTAACTCTGTGTCCTCTTATTCTTTCATTACAAGATAATAGTATTGCAAGTTGTAGTTTACTGGAGTGCTGGAGATAAGCATACAGCAAGAATCATTGCTATCATCAATGATGACAGTCATCTACGACTGCCATCTATTATTGACAGTATAATATACCAACTCATGAATTTTTCTGGATTCCCAGTGCAATTGGTTTGCAATATTATCATTGCCTCTTGTAATATCACCGTACGTTTTCATCATGCAATAGGACAGACCATATTCATCTGCTGACTAGAGATAAATATATACAAACTCATTGATATGTTATGAAACTATCAATTGAACATAGATGAGATCTGAATGTTCTGAATAAATGTAAAAAAAAAATTAGATAAAATACATATGAGGAAAAATATTATCTATATTTATATAGAGAGTTACAGAAGTATTTGTTTTTAACAACTCTTTGCTAAGATTTATTGCTTAGAATCATTTAACCAGTAGAAAAACAAAGATATGGATGATGATGAGGAAAGAGTTATAGATTAACTCGTGAAAATGTCCTCGTTATCTACAAAATTATTCAATCACAATATTTTACCTTCAAAAAAGCTTACTGAATAACGTTAAAAAGTAAAATGGGTTATTAAAAGGAAAAAAAAATGTCTAAATACAGTTTGATGAGTCCTGACATTGTCGTAGGTATTGTTGACAAACTACAGCCATTATTTTGTAAAACACAAGACTATTACATTTGGGTTAAAAAGGCTAAAAAAAAAATACAATATTTTTTAATATTCTATTTTATAAACCGATATTATTGCTATTAAGATTTCCATTATGGCTATTAACCAGTCAGTCTTTCAGAAATCTGTTTTGTAGAAACAATGGGTTTATGGATAGAAACAATGGTTTTATGGCATAAGAAGTGAGTTAAAATCTGATGGTTTTCTATGGCCCACATCAAGTCATTTGTTTGTTATCAATATAAGATATAGCTAGAGAGTTATTTTCTTTATAGTTGAGATCCATAAATTATTATTATTATTATTTTTCTTTATTTAAATAGTGTCCAGCACATGTGCAAGGACTGCAGTTTATGGTGTGACTCACTGTAAGGACAAGATCTGATGAAATCCATGTGGATATAACAACAGGCAAAATCCTCATTGTGTTTTGGTGACAATAGTCATAGTTAGATACTGATTAGCAAAGGGAACAGTGATTATACAGATGAGAAGTACTTTTCAAAAGAAAAGTAATAGAAGTAATGTTAATACTGACTTCAGAACATGATTATTGGATTCAAACAATATTTCCCAGTCATGTAATTATTTTACTTCAAGAGATGCAAAATATGGTCTCTTCCCTTAACAAACATTTCAATCAACTAAAAAGTGAACTATATTCACTTAGGTCAAACCACATAGTTTATTATACAATAAAGTAGTTAATCAGAAAGAGCTTTCTTCTTCAATAAACACACATCATAACAATGGATAACAATAGAAATCACACAGAAATCATAGCACCCATTTTATTTTCTTCAATCTACAACCTACAGACTATTTTTTCTTTCTTTTAAAGTAATTTTCTTCACCAGTTACAAAGGTGATGCTACGGTAAATACCAATTCTACAACAGATCTGCCTAACTCTCCGTTATGGACAAGCAGTTTGCATTGGCAATTATCGTTGAAAAGTTGATGGGAATTAAATAGTAAGTGTGTGGCTTGGAGTCTGATACACAGAGATGTGAACAGAAGGTGGAAGAGAAGCTCAGTCTGGCACAGAGTTCTTGAAATATATTTCATTATTGCTAAAAGCTGTAGAAGCTCATGTTGTGTTTTTTTTTTTGTTTTGTTTTGTTTTGCTTTTTTTGTTTTGTTTTGATTTAGTGATATCTCCAAATCCAGCTGCTTTTCTTATAATTGTTTGTCTTTTTTTTTTTTTTTTTTTTTTTTTTTCCTAAAAAGACACATTTTTTTAATGTGCAATTTAAATGATGAAAACCAGAACTGGACCGAACATTTCAATGTTAGTCTCACAACTGCCACATACAAGAACATGACCCTTCTGTTTCTTCTGCACATTGCCTTCTTCTGTGTGCTCCAGTTTTATAAGCCTAGCATTGTTTTCTGTCCTACTTGCAGACACTTGGCTATACAGCATAACTGCATTTCACCTTATTACTAAAAAGACAGTTTCTTCTTGGAAATGTACAGTCTCCCTGGATGTACAATCTTCATCTTCTTTTCTTCAATTTATGTCATTTTAAGTCATCGGTCCTTTATTTGTGGTGAGAATAAGAAGTTCACAACAATCATCCATTCATACTCATAAAATATTTGCCAACATTAGTTTTAATTTAGACACATGGGACTTTCCCTGTCATTATAGCATTGTTAGTCATTTGTCTACAGTGGAAGCAGCTGTTTCATATATTTTAATATTTTAATATTTTCTTGGTTGATATTAAGTAGTTATCTTTGCTCTATTATGAACATATTAAGTTCTTTTCTAGCTATGGAGCACTAGTATTTATTAGAATTTTATTTGCATTATCACTGACAGTTTTATTAATCTGCTCTGGACATAGGCTCATGCCAATATCAAAATTCTTTCATTCCTCATACAGCCAACACATTTTTTCATTCACGTCTTTCACTTCTTCATCACTCTATAAAAGGCAAGTTCAGAACATTTCTAACTGCTCTGTCAGTCAGGGACAGGTCTACACTTCAACTATTACTTCATTTACTTTATTTCTGCAAAGTGTCTCAAGTATATTAATCAGAGAAATAGCATCTATTTGATTTTCCACACCATGCCTACAAAAAAAGTTGGCGTTAGTCCATGCATTTTCCAATCTGCCAATACTTTTCAAGGGTTCCTCCTCAGTTCCACTCCACTGACCAGCAATCTGGGCTACCGTGCCCTACAGGCGGGTCATCTCCCTATATAGCAGTGCTTATCCCTGGCGGGTTTCCCTGAAATGCCCATAGCCTACATAGTCACACCAGTTCCAAAAATGACTGTCAGCAGTTTTTCCAAAAATAAATTAACTTAGTCACTTTGGGCGTTCTTCAGTTATATATGTGAGATAACGTAAACCATTTAAATAAAGTGCTACATAAATACCTGAAAACCAGTGGGATCATTAAGGCCACTGAAGTTGTAGTTTCTATTTATATAACAGTGTATTACTGTGAAAGAATATCAAGTATTGGCCTGTAATTAAGCTGTCCCGTTAAGCTTCATAATATCTGCTGAAATGAAGGTGTTCTTCTAATCCTTTAGTGTCCAGTCCAGTAAACAAAGGAGACAAGGAGGGTGAAGCATCAGAGGACAGCAAACCTGAGAGCTTGCCAACACACAAAGGGCCTGCCATGTGGCTCCCAGCTGCACAGTCCTACACCTTCTTACTAGCAGCTCAGCACTCATCAGGCCCCTAAGTGGGCTACGGCAGCCTGTTAAATCAGCAAGATGTATTCAGCTATTTTTGGTTTGGTTTGGTGTGTATGGGGATGTTGTTTCTGAATTACTTTTACAGTGCCAGACCCCAAACCAGCACAAAGGAGCAGCTAGGAGCAAGAAGCATGGCACCCTTTGTTAGTCCCAGAAGCCTTTTGGTGTTAGGCAGTCTGCACAGCCTGCTACACATCATATACACTGACATAGATTTACTCATGCAGGACTCATATCTATGCCTTCCTGGCCATACACAGAGCAAGCTGGATCTTGGCTCCGCAACGTCTAGATGATGAAGAGCTACACGTTGTGAACCACAACCTCTTCCACCCTCCAAACATAACCTTTAAGACAACAGTAACCCAACAAGTTTTCATCAGTGCAAGTCTAATCTCACTTCTGAAACAAATAGCAAATTTTCAGTGGAGGGCAGCCTGCACAGAACTCTTCTGGTTTCGACCTAGTTATGTCACTCGATTAGCTGGAGACAAAGGGGTCCTTGAGCATAGGTGGAGAGAGGATATGAGACAGGCAGCAATAATATTGTCACCCCCTTAAGGACAAAGAGGTAGTCGTTACAGGAACAGGGAGAGGTGAACAAATTCAGGAGGTGAGGAAAATTATAATGGCTTGTAAAACCAACAATGCTCCTGAATCCTGAGAATTTTATATCTGTGAATAAAACATTTTAAGAACATGTGATTAAAGCAGATCTAGTTACTGCAGTTTTTCAAGCCTCAAGACTATTTTCAGAAAAGGTGTTTCTGTCAAAATTTTCAAAATGGAACATTTAAATTTGAAATGCAGGATTATTTTTTTTTTCCCTGCCTGTTTTCTCTCATATGACATTTTCTAAGAGAACTGGATAACTGAACACTGGTGTCTGGAGAGCAGCAGAAGCAGAGCAGCTTAAAGAACAGGTGTGAAGAATCTGGTCTTGACTAACATTTTCTAAATGAAGCATTACCATTATTCTCAACTAAATACATACTTGTGTTCTAGCTATGACAGAACATGCATAAAAAAAAAAAAAAAAAAAAAAAAAAAAAAAAAAAAAAACTTACTTCACAGTATTAAGTATTTGCCTGCTCCACAGGAATAATGCTTGAAAAAAATATTTGCAAATGAGTAAGTTTCCCAAACATGAATACATGGGTTTTGGGGAAAGAAGGTAGGAAAGAAAGATTAAATGACAGAAAATGACAGATGAAATGCACAGATGTTGCTACAGAGGTACAGTGCTCAGAAAATAAATTAAAAATAAATAAATTAATAAAACAAACAAACAAAAAAAAAACACAGGTAATTATGATGGTGATGGAAAAAGAAAATGCTGAACTGGTGATCATCAAATCCTGTAATATTACAACCAGGAGATGTTCATCAAAATTATTAGGACATTGGTCTAAAACAGAAAAAACAGTAGCATTTTTCATTTTGTTTCTTTGCACAGCAGGTAGCAAAATTATGAAACTTTCATTGAGTGTGGATTGCATGTTTGTTTTGTTTAGAAACAGGGGTCTGGGGGTGGACTGCTCTACTGACCTCATGGGACATTTCATATGTTCCTATGTAGCTTCTTCTGTGATCTCTTTGTAGACAGAAGAGTATATGGGAAAACAGCTTTATCTCAGAGTTCAGGAAACATTCATGACCTTTTAAATAGGTTACAGAAACTGCTTCAACATGAGTGATGTACAGGATAAGCAGTTGTACAGGTTTGCATCAGAAGCCATTTGGAAATATTTGGAAATAAAAAGCATAGGAGAGAGACATAAAAAAGTGTCACTTTTTTTCTCTCTCTCTTTTTTTTTTTTTTTCCCCCAGAGCCAAACTGTTTTGGAAAAAAATATCCAGCAATTTTCATTTTTAAATATGGGCTTAGTGCCATATATTTGACAGGAGAACATCTCTGTTAACAACAGCTTGTATAAGTAAACTGCAGCACTGGCCATTTGTGCTCTGTGCTTTGGCATACATCTCCCTCAACAGCCTATAAGCCTACAGAATAAATGACATTCTATAGAAACTGAAGTTATATACATATATATACACACATCTATATATTCAGTAAGAATTATTTTTCATCTGTGATAATATGAGAGAATGGCATAACGCAGTAAGAGAGATTACACCGTTCCTTTAGTATGAACCATCTTGAATTACACGTCCTTCCCAAAAACAAGATTCCTCAATAAATACTACACTTTACATCCCCTAATACCTCTCCAAATAAGGACAGGAATGACAGAGAGCCCAGCTTCCACAGCCAGGGCAGAAGAAATGGTAACCGAGGACCAGCACCTTAAGTCTCAATTTTAAGGTTTGAAACCTTAAGGTTTCCTTAGGGATAAAACAATTAATTGTAACAACTTTGTATGTCTATCATTCCATACATAAGTGCAAATATAAAGTACTGTAAGCCTTACCATGATTTTATCATGCTTCCACTAAGCTCTTTCTAAAATGAAGAGTTCCAGTCTCTTCAACCTTTCCTTTATAGAAGACGTTTTTTTTTTTTTTTTTCCTAACTCCAGCCTTTATACCCCTTTTTCAATTTTCTTATTCATTTCCTGAGGAAGGCTATCCATAACTGAAACACAGGATATCGTTTGAGAGGATGCTCTTGCTGTGTACAAGGGTGCCTCTATTTCTACCTAATATTTTGCTACCTGAACTTTACCACATTTGGGACAGACATTCAGCTCCATTTCCAGGGAAGTGCAGGAATCAGACAAGGAATGGACAGAATTTCTTTGGATGGAGTTTCTTCTCAGCTCAGGGGAGAAGATGATGTCCTCAGTCATCAGCTGTCCTTGCATAAGTGTACTGTGGCCAGCACATTGTCATCAGATAAACCCAGATTAAGCTGTTCCACTAGATTAGCATTCAGATGTATACATACAATTTTACACAGCTATGCTGAAGTGAGACAGCACAATCATAGCTTTTTTGTTTAGCACAGCAAGCTGAAGTAGTGAACATCTGAGCTCTCTGTTTTACACACATTGGCAAGTCTAAGGGTTCCTGACAAGACAGTAGAAATTCTTAAGCAGGTGGAGATATGGAAAAAAAAAAGAAAAAAAAAAAAAAAAAAGTATATTAACCAGAAAATCATGCAGATAATCAAACAGTGTTGCACTTGCTGGCCAGTGCAGATGAAGAAAGAATAGATCTAGTACCTTAATGCTTTGTCACTCATACTAGAATGTGCTTGCACATTCAGGTAGGTTTATGATTAGCAGAAGGCAAAATATGATCACAATTAGTTGTCCTAGGTTTAAAAGCATGACAAGAAATAAATTAAAATAAATACCTGGCAAATGTTTTTTTTTTCAAGTTTTTCTGAATACTGTGGGAAAAAACTAACATACACTGAAGTTGTTTGCAACAAATACTTCCATGTCTGGTGGTATAACTGACTACTAACATTTAGCCAGTTTCCTGATCTGTGAAGCACAAGCCAAATAATGCCTTCACTCTTGATGCAATTTTTTTGAGATGTGTGTACAAACATTGGATGTAAACAACCTGTCTTTCAGGGTGGTAAGAGAAGAGGAGGAAGAAATAGTCTGTAGCACTGGGACTAGAAATTCAAACCCTTTTCAGTGTGCATTAAAAAAAGTAAATTTGAACTGCAGAGGTGATGTTGAGAATTGTTCTTTTGAGGTTGAGTCCCTGATGATTTCAGTTTCTTGCTCTGTATGTCTGTAGAAACAGCATAACAGTATATTATATTCCACCACGAATGTGTGTGTGTGTGTGTGTTTTTTAAACTGTTCTTGTAAGAATGAATCAGAAGAGATGGCATAAAGCCTTTTAAGGACACCGTACTAAGCAGCAGTATTATCTGTTCAACAGTGCAATTTCAGATGATGTTCAGAAGTAATTTCTTTCATTCTCTTCAAACTCCATTAATCCCAGTGGAGAGAACAGCACAGACTGCATTTCATTTGTTCTGATGATGACCCAAAAGATGGTAGGAGCCACTACCTACCCTCTGCATACTTCTTCCTGCCCAGTCTCTGTCACATCTGCTGAATACAGTACATTGCTTTGTTTACTACACTTTTTCCAGTAAGAAGCCAGCCTATGCTATTAGCAAGGTCTTTGCATCCAAAGCAGAGCATGCTGGTATTATTCACATGCATGTGATCTCACCACAGAGATCTTTTGACTATTATTGTTTTAAGTGACCAAACTTCTTTTATTCAAAATTGCCTTAATGAGTAAGAAAAAGAAAAAAAAAAAAAAAAAAAAAAAAAAAAAAAGGCATGCAGACCAGCCAGTTTTACAAATTAGCATTTCAAGCTTGTTAGCCTTGTTAGCCTTGGATGATTCTTACTACTGGGTATAGAAAAGACTATGATAGGAGACTCATTTTCAGTCTTCCATGGCTACTCTACATCTGAAAATTCCCATGCAGGCAGAAATGTGAAGCTGATACCTATCGGGAAAGTCATTTGTAAACAACTAAAAGGCTGTTGCTTTAGTGCATCCATGTCTAGAACACAAACACTGAGCTTCCCTCCTTACCCAACACTAGCTCTCAAACAGGAACTCAAATATTTCTATTCAATATTCATGAAATGTCTCTAGTGACTAAAGGATTTTAAATCTTTCTATGGCAAATCAATTAAGGCAATTCAAAGCATAGGAACTATCCAGGTCATTAACTTTCTAATATATAGTTCACAGTGACAGTCACTGAAAGGCTGATTTTCCATTTCATAATGGAACAAAGATAATACCTCATCTAAACTTACAGCAAGTTTGTAACAGCTGTTTATTTTAACCCAGATATAGTTTTGGCTTTGCTTGACAACTGTCAGAATTATTATGGCAATTAAGATGGCTTTTTCTATAAAGCTAAAGAGCCTAGACAAAACTATTTCTAATCTTAGGGCTTTAGAATCACCTTTCTTTAAAATTTCAGATTTTGCTTATATTGCTTTCCGTATCAGCAAGTGCTCTTGAAGACAGCTATGTTTGATGATAATGAAGTAGATGTTTCACCGTCTTCTACTTCCTTAGTGCTACATCCCTTCAGGTGATGCTTTCATGAGCATCAAATTCTGACCAAAAGCTGCAGAGAACAGTATTAGTGGCACTGGGCAGGGAGATTTGAACAGACTTGCCAGTGGCAGAAATGAGTTCTGGCCAACAGATTTTTTTATAAAATCAAATTAAGCCCTTTTTGTTGTCCATTTTAATCCTTCAGGGTGTTCTAACCTGTGCCAACAGCCTGCAGAGTATCAATGAGATATAATTGGAATATTTTTGAAACTTTAAAGATTCTCAATTTATATCCCTGCAGCAGTTTTAGTGAGAAAAGACATCTTTTTCCATGTTCTTCAGAAAACAGTCAGATCCAGAGACCTTGGAAGATGCTCAGTTCAGCCTCTGAGTTGTGAGAGATCAGTATCACACGTCATTAGATCCTACATAGTGTAAGAGCTTTCCAGCTGGCATATATCAGAGCTCTCAAAGGCGTAACTCTCTTCAGATGCCATAAAGTGATGCTTAGAGTAATGGGACTACTTTGGGTTCACTCTTCCCACATTTTCAGAACATTTCTGTGAAGGCTTACTGATATTTAAACATCTTTCTACTGTGATGGATTTATTTTTCTTTTTTTTTTTTAATAAGAAATACTTTTTTGATTCAAATACATCCTCTGCTTAAAATTAATCTTAAATCAATGTTACACTAAAAAATTGAAACATATATAGAATGCACACTCATTTAAAAGAAAAAGTGTGCTTTTTAAATAAAATATATTTGTAAATCCTTCATGATTCCTATAGACATGATTATGGGGATAAAAACAGGGCAACATATTATATTTCATTGTCAACCCTTAAGTAAAACTAGATAATTTTCAGAAATGAGGAAAGATTCCAGTTATTAGTAAATTGAGTCCACTTTTCGCATTTTTTCTAACTCAGGATCTTGTGTAAAGTCCAATTAATCACATGGAATAGCTAAGTGCTGGACATCTCTTTTTTTTTTTTTTTTTCCCCTCCAATGTTCTTGTAGCCAAGATGGTATCTACACTGTGTCATGCAGACTAATTCAGATACACCCAAGCAAGTGAACTGGTAAATTTACGTAGGAAAACACGATCAGTTTGAGTCTGAAAGTACACTCAGATTCCCAGGGTGCCAAGCTTGGTCTAGTGAATCTCCTTTCTCAGCTCTGACATAATTAAAACAGCTTCTGGACACAAACTGATATGCACAGAATTTTAAAGCATTGCTCTCAGTTCTAGCTCCAAGAGGAGCGCAGGCAGAAGGAGAATCAGTAAATTTCTACCAGAATAGTGTTACTACCCATCCATGCATTTGCAGGGGGCTGTTTTCATGTCTAAGCCCTTGGAATTACAAAACTCCGCGTGGTGAATTTCTAGCTTCCATCTTTTCCATCAGGAGACTGTGTGAGACTGTGTATGAACCTTGTCATTTTAAGTTTTCCTCCATATGCTTTTTTTTTTTTTTTTTTTAAGTCTTACAGTGCAATTTGAAATAAACAGCTCTTTCCCCTATGTTTGTCAGCCGATATTTACATAGAGAACAAGTAGTTCTCCTCTTGGCATACCAGGTATTCTCTGAGCCATCACAGGCTAAGTTAAAAACAGCTGAGTTATCTTTCCACTGGAAAAAAAAAAAAAAAAACAAAAAAAAAACACCTATATAGGAGGTAGGCTTTTACCTACCCTGTCCAAAATATCACTCTTGCATATAGGACACTATGTTCCAGAACAGCAGCAGGGTTTGAATGTCAGCATACTGATGGTAAGACTGGGGAAGCACCCTCCAAACTACTGCTCCCTGAATCTTGGACAACTACATTATGTTTAAATGGTTCTGGTGTGTCTAAAGCAACCAGTTGCCTTAGTGCATACCCTTGCATTTTTCACTCCTGAATCTCTCCAGTCTCTCTTACCGTAATCCTCAAGGTCCTTCAGTTCTGCCCAGGTGATATTTTAATTGTCCTCTATCTTAAGAGTGCCTTTCAACTCCATGTTATCAACAAGTTGCACCAATGACTCTTCCTTTCATTGCTAGACATAAAGTAAAATAGCTGGTAACGTAAGTTCAAGAGCTGATGTTGGCATTTTGGGGAAACTCTGCTAGGAAAGTTTCTAGCCCTTTCAGTCCAGCTTGGGACCACCTCTATAAAAACAGTTATATTCCAGCTGCCTTTATTAGTCATTTTTTTCTTGTGGCAGTACATCAAGCAATTACATTAAGCCCAGACAGATTCCCTCTTCTCCATTTCCCATGCAGTCAGAGAGGTCAGCAGCTCATGAGGTAAAGCTGACAAATGTATTGGGTATAGTCCAAAGAACGGACAACCTGTACTTAAAGTCCTGGCTTTGGTTTGGTACGTTCTACTAACATGTAGTGTAAATGATGTCCGCATGTGGGCATTACTAATTAAGTTGTGCAGTGCAAGTTTGTGTCTTGTCACCTGTTCATCAAGTGATGAAAGCTGACCTCTGGCAATTTGGCATATAACACACTACTGTTATTTAATAATTAAGAGACTGTTTGATATTGGCTATGCCCTTTGCTTTTACTTAGTGGCATAAAAAAATGGAAAATGAATACATTTTAAAAGAAGTACAAACAGAAAAACCTGGAAAACAACAGAAACCTAAAATTTTCACACATGGAATAAGGGCTTAAAACCTATGTTGAAAGTTTTCTTTAGAAAATGTAAAAACAATTATCTATATGTTTTTGAAAATATTTCAAAATATATTTAAATATCTGAAAAAAAGTATTTGTGTATCTGATTTGCGTGAATCAGAAGGCTGATTCATGGAGAATTTCACTCAAAAGCACAAATATATTTGATTGACTCATAATTGCACTTCTTAGAGAATAAAATATACAGTTGTAAAATTGCCCATCCATTTCCCTAACTTTTATTCAGAAAGGTCTGTACTTACTTGAATACAAGGATAGGTTTTCTGTCCCCCCAAATTAATATCCTAACAGCAGTGCCCCTGCCCTATACCCCTGAATCACACTAAGCTGGACTGAATTACTGTAAGAGCCCCAGCAATCAAATCAGCCAAACAAATTGACTGATGCCAATACAAACCTGCTGGGCCCAGTGTTGGCAGCACTTCAGCTCTACTGAAGCAAGTCCTTGAAGCTCTTTTCTGCTGAGGATGCTAAGCTGAATCATTTAGGGCAAGATCTTTGAAGGCAAGTTCAGTGGCACTGCCCTTACTAAGCCCATTTTTCTCTTCTCAAGGAAAGAGGAGGTTGCATTATACTCAAGATCCTTCTGTATCGATGTCAGTATATATACCTGCTGTCTTAGCAATCTGGCTTCTTTCTTCAGCCTTGCTTTAAAGATAGAATCATAAAATCAGGTTGGATCTCTTAGATCTTCTAGTCCAACCTTTGATCAGACCTTCAAGGTCTGAAAAGCATTTTACTTTGAATAGAACTCTGTGGAAACAAAGAAAATTTCATTTAAAGATGCAGCATTCTTGATCTTTCCAGAAAACATCCAACGCTACAATTTCTAAATAAGTACAATGAGTCGAAGTTCACACTGACAACTTTCTAATTACAGCACTCCTGCATGATGCTCCTGGCTTCCCAGAGAGGACTACATGGAGAAAGACAGAAATAACATCTAGACAGCTTGAAGGAAGAGAAATGACAGATTCCATTATTTTCTCCAGCTATCTCCTGTATCTTGACCTTTTCCTTATCTCGGTCAACACACTCACACTGAATAAAATGGAACTAAATTTCTTTTTAATATTTTGACGAACTGCACTGGTCTGAACAATGGCAGCAAACCCAGTATTCAAAGCTGCCCCTAAAAATCAGTGACTTTTATTTTTTTGATACTTGTCATCAATCATACATGGTAATTGACCAAGTGTAAGGCATTCCTAGAGTGTATTAAGTTTTCCAAAGTAACTAACGAGAAGCCTTTTATTTCATCTGTCTCAAGTGAAAGTGTTATTAGAATAAAAAAGTATTTCCTTCTTTGCCACTGGCAATGAAATGAATATTTATGATGTTTTTGCACTATATTGCAGTGATCTGACAATGTTGAATTCCAGCTAGAATGAGGATACAGCACTTAAAAGGAGATCCTACTCTCTTCCTTTCCATCACTCATAAAAGGAATTAATAATTGCAAAACAGCTAACCAAACAATTGCTTCTCAAATTAGATCATATTTTATCTTCATATTCTAAGCTCGAAAAGGAGCCTCTTAATTTGTAGCAAAACCGTCCTTAAAACACTAATAATATGAACCCATCTATTAAATATTTGTAAAGCTATTTTATGCACAGTACTAATGCTGACTAATCAAAGTGTACATAATTAATGGACAAGAAAGAATCATTGCAATAATGGAAATCTTATTAGCATATAAATTATCTTGTATTTAAGGGCTTAGAACAACAGTATACAGAGGATACTCCTTACATCAGATTGTTTTTCTGAAACTGTTAGACCAAGTCACCTTCCTTGGATGCCCATATTACTGTGTCTCCTGCTAAAAGAAGAAAAAATTATCCATTGACAGGAACTCATAGGAAATGATTAGGAAGCTTCAGTTAAGATCTGGGTACCAGGTGGTACTGTTGGGCTATGTTACTGTTCAACTAGATAGAAGAATTTAAGCAGCACTATTTTTCAATGTTATTTCTCTCTCTTCTATTATTAACCATCAGATAATGTGCACTGGTAACCCCTGGAGACAGAAAGGGCTTTATTTCTTTTTCTCTTTTTCTTTCTCTTTTTCCTTTTTTCCTTCAAAATCTTTCCTCTGCAATGTGGCAGAGTGACCATACAGGAATAGAAGAGGTGAGACATTTGCTGATGAGGATGTGACTTTTTTGACTCAATTTATTCAGAAGAAGGAATTTTACTTACTAAATCCTGACAATAATTTCTGTGGCTTGAAGCCAGGAACAATTTCCAGTGCTCTCTGATTTGTCTTCCAGGGTGGATACAGTCTGTCCTACAGATGAAGACATAATGTTCATACTCTTGCCAGGGTTACATTTTGAAGACAGAACTTTATTTTGGTCCCTGTACAGTGGTGCTCCCATAGCAAGTAGTAGATCTGGTGGTGGAGTTGCTCCTCGTTGCAAAACTTTTTATATATAAACCTCAAGAGATTATCACAACCCTACTTAAAGGAGAAAACTTTCATGTTTTCAGCCATTCTAATTTGTATTTGAACAACAGTAGAAAAGAAAATATCTGAAGCTTTTTTTTGATGCAAATTTCTGTTCTAGGACAGCATTAACATTACTCTTTTTTTTTTTTTTTTTTTTTTTTTTTTTTTTTTTTTTCCCTCAAAATGAATCCAGATAATGACTATTTTTACTCAGAACATGCTTTGGTCTTATTAGCAAAGAATATGAGTTGGGGGGTTTCTGAGCCTCTGAACCTCTGTAAGATTGATTCCTAGAGGAAGCTAAACCATTACTCACTCTGCCAAGATTTTACTCCTGGAAGTATTCTCATGGAAAATAACGGTTGAAATAATGTAGATCACACCTAAGCAAGAGAAGCTTTCTGATTATCTTCTCTCAGTGAGAAAGATGAGCCTTTTTTTTTTTTTTTTTTTTTTTTTTATGTGACTGCCACAGGCCGTTGTAACCTCTTTGTCCAAACAAAATGCATTTTACTAAAGTTATAGCAGAAGTCAGTTACTGTACTTATTTGACAGCGAGTGAAAATGATGGTCAGGTGGATATAAAATCTTCCCATTTTAAAAATGTATAAGATATGAAAGTTTATATAAAAATTAATGTCACACATTACAAAGTTACTGAGTATTACATACAGGAGAGGAATAGGGGAAATAGTGCACAAAGTATTTCCCATTTTCATTGCTTCTATTTAATGAAATTATTGTAAAATCTGTGTTAAGATAGTCTATCAGTCCAGCACATAAAAAAAATAATCTAGCAACTAGTGTGCTGTTTTGGAATTTCAGAGTTTTCACTAAAATCTTCCTTTGATCAGAAACAGTTTCTTAAAAAAGTACCTCCACTTATAGCTTGAGATGAGGCATCTTTAATTCCAAATTTATCCACATTCTATGGTAGGAAAAGCAAGTCAGCTTCAAATGCACAACCTTCTATTGGAGCTTTATTTTAAATTTTACTGTACATGAAATGCTAAAACCACTTGCCAATAGATAATAGTTATAATACAATTATAGATTTTGTTTCTATGTGCATCAGATCCAGCAAGACGTTTCAAGCTTTGCCAAATCTGGATGCTCATTTGAATGTGCCACAAATGCAAGAAAAGTTTTTCATGCTGACACGATGCACAAAAAAAATGTGTTAAAGAGAATGATCATGCAGACCGTTTTTATAAGAATATGTATTAAAATTTAAGTTTTGTCGGCTGCTGCTTACGTTCCTGACATACTCCACAGCACTAGGGGCTTATTCATGCACTTGGCCTCAGAAACCAAATGACCTCAGCATTCAACAGGTAAATTAATAGAGCATATCCCCTCAGGTAGGGCTGGAAATGGTACCTAAGTGAAAGCAGGCTCGACACAGGCACTCCCTACACAGGGACCCAGTACTGTGATTCACATTTTCCAATCTAAGGGTTATTATAACACAGCTCCTCAGTTATTTTACTTGAACTCTGAGCAACAACCCCTCAAGGAAGCACTTATTTTCATACTCAGTTTACTGTCCAGCATGGGGGGTTTGCTGATATTACAAGAGTCAAAAAGAACGAGTACGGAAAAATGGAGGGAGAGAGGAAGAGCAAGCCTGAAACAGAAACACAAGACACTTTTCTTTAAGATAAATTATTGTTTTTGTTTCATATCCTAGATCACTAATCTAAAGAGAACGGTGACCTCTTCCATTCAATAAAACAGTGCCATCTGGTTTCTGAGTTTTTTTTTTTACTTTTATTTTCACCTTTTTAGTAGGCCATATGAGGACACATGCCCTTTGAAAAACTGATGGTTTGAAAATTAAATCATCTTTAAACTTATACTTAATCACTATTTAAAAGAGAAATCAGGTCAGATCAGTGTTTTTTTTTTCTTCCTTTTTTTTTTTTTTTTTTTTTGTCAAGTAGGGAGACTTTAAAAACAGTATTTGCCAACAACTTCCACAAAGTAGCATACAATATACAGTTTTCCTACAGAAGCAATACGAAAAAGCCTCTGTGCTAGACTCATTGTGTTGTGTTAACTCTTCATAATATATTTTGGGTTTTGGAGGTTTTTATTTTTTATTTCTCTGGGGGGGGGGGGGGTTATTTCTTCTTTTTTTTTTTTTTTCTTCCACTTACACAGACTCCAAATAAAAATAAGAATACTTTACTGTTTGTTTTGTCAGACAAAAGTAGAGCAGAAAAATAGCACTGTAAATGATTTTGGGGTGAATTTTGTCACATCCAAGATTTGAAAAAATAGTTAATATTTTTTAATGTTAAACATCTGCAGTTAGTGAGTAAAAACACATGCTACTTTCTGCACATTTTAAATGTACTACCTAGCAAAGATCCTTGCCAAAAATACCGTGCTTTGCCTTTGTCAACCTTAGAGATTGACTGAACAAACTCTATCAGTAATGGCATCACAGACTTTGTAACCTTGTCTGCCAGGAGACTGCACAAAGGGATGCAGGGAGGGTGCCAGCTCTTCCTGCCTATATCAATTCTACCCTCCTGCAGTTAATTTTGTAATCAAACTAACAAAACATCCAGGCTTCTGGAATCTGGACAGGAGAAGCAGTCAGTGTTTACAATAAAATATGGTAGATTTAAACAAACTGATGTACAGTCTAGAGGCAACAAGATAAAACGTTGAAGAGTGGATGTGAAAGTGCTTGTATCTGTTTGGAATAACCTTTGGGATGTCTTACATTGAGAAAGCTCCGATCACTCACAAACACTGCCATTCCAGAAAAATATGAATTAATGAATGGAAATTCAGGAAGCCACAGCACAAAAGCAGCTTTTGCCAACATCATGCATGTCAAGTACTATTTCCTCTCTCAGATCACACATTTAAATCAACAGTCTGCTCACTGCCATTTCTTAACATATGCATTGGTAGAAAAATTTAAATCAAATTAAGGTCATAGTGATTAATTTCCTGGGGAGGATTAAGATCTTTCCATCTATATGGAATGGCTGAATAGCAAATAAAAAGAGATCTTGCCACAAATAATTGAAGGAGACAATCAGCAAAGAAAAATGTTGCAAAGATAGTCAAAGGAGAACTATAGCAGGAGGAACAGATTAGATCTACAGCACAAAGAAGGCTAGGAGAGAGAAATATGTCTTTAATATAGACTTCAAGTTTTGGTCGCGACCAGCAGGATTCTGTTGCAAGTACAGAGAAAAGCGTAAAAGAAAGTGTCAACATGGAGTGGAAGAGAGATGGTAAAGAAGAAAACATGGGTACAGGGCTTCAAGAATGTGTACCACTGTCTGCAAAGCAAACCATACACATTTGATTAACTAAAATCAGCATTGAAGTCAAACAGATAGTGTACTCTGAATTATGAATGTAAACTGTGCCTTATACTGGCTGCCAATTATCAAAGGTTAAAGGTGCATGAACTTAAATTTGTATTTATATAAAAGGTTGTACTTACTGCAAGGAACTTTTGTCATTACTAGAACTGAAAGACAATTGAAACAACAATAACAGAACCTTGTTAACGTAACAGACATTAAATATTTTATTATTATGAATGATTTTTTTTGTCTGTTTGTTTGGATGAATTTTAGTACTCTAGAAAAAGTAGTTTGGCAGAAAAAGATAGCAATCGCTCTTTTTACCCATCCTAAAATCTCATTAACACATCAGGGAATTGCTGTGTTTCTGATTTTTTTTTCACTTGTTCCCCTTTCTATGGGCAATCCACTGCTGAATGAGATTACACTGGTGACTCACAGGGCATTGGACCAGATTCTTTCCTGGCTACTATCTCCTGTGTAGTGCCAGGCATCATTGAACGCTGGAGAAAGCAGTCTCAGATGTAGCTAGACCTAGCTGGAAAGATGCAAGAGAAGATAATGTTGTTGAATTGTATTGGTATTGCATCACATGCAGTTGCATTTTTACTGAGACAAGTCCATGATGTACACATCTTAAAAAGCATTCGGAGAACTCAACGAATAAAGCTAACCTAACACTCCAGTTATTATTTTAATTTTATTACCTCTGTATGATACTTTCATAACAGTAAGATCACAAAATATATGCAGTCTGCAAAAGCATAACACACAATATCTCTGCTAACATTGTAGTTTGGGCTGTAACACTGCATCGCATGTCGCTCAGAGAAGTGAAAAGCATGTCACAAACTAGATTTTCAGCCGTGACAAGCTCCTTGGGCTGTGGCATGCCTTTACTGAAAAGCCCAAATCTGACATGCCTTTAATTTCACTGAGATGCACATTAAAAATTGTATAATACATTTTGTATAACAAGTTTATTCTCTCTTAGTGTTAGCATTCATGATATTGTAAAACTGTTCCACACAGAGAGGTTACGAAACATTAAATCTCTATAGGAAATGTTTCTTTTACTTGGACACAGCCTATCTTGAAAAACAAAGAACTTACTCTTTTAAGACTTGATTCAATACAGCCCTTTACCAGCCCGTTTGGAATACACATGCTTAATATTCAGTGTGCTCTTAGGCACTTCACTTAATCACAGCCTAAGAGAAAGAGCAGTATAAACAGTCTGAAAGCCTTGGGGAAAATATTTTATAGAAGTAAAATATGAAATTCAACAATTCTGCCCCCAAGATTTTAAAGTATCTATATTAAGAAGTAGAGAAAGAATATACTACATTTTTTTTAAACATTTGGCTACGTATTCCATGTTCACTTGATTTACAATGGAGAAATAATGTTATTTTACATTTGAAAATAGGCAACAGGTAGGATGTTCCACATTTATTTTAATGTTTACATGGAATTCTTTCTAATATCACCCGTTTTTAAAACTCATCATGGGGCAAGCTTTTGACCTATTTATCAGTTTGTCATACTGCTTATTTAAAATACCCTGAATGTTTTGTTAGACACTGGAACAGGCTGCCCAGGGAAGTGGTGGAAGTCTTTGAAAGACGTTTAGATGTAGAGCTTAGGGATATGGTTTAGTGGGGACTGTTAGCGTTAGGTCAGAGGTTGGACTCGATGATCTTGAGGTCTCTTCCAACCTAGAAATTCTGTGATTCTGTATAGGGCAGATGATCTGATAATCAGGATATACATAAAATGCATCCTATCTCCTTTCCTCTCTACGTATTTATTTCAATTAGAAATCCAATACAGTATGCATATGTTTAAATACATACTAGATGATATGTTTTCCAAGAAAATCAATATTCTAGGTGCTTAGCTGCATCTTTACTTGCCTGAACATTTTTAACAGCTGACATTTACTCACTGATGCACCATACAAATACAGCAATTGAAACCGCCCAGAACTTTAAAGCTCCAAATGCCCAAATATAAAAAACAGATCTGAAAAGAAATAATTGGAGAGGTGGTTATAATGTTTTCCTTCCTTTGTTCCTTCCATGTACATTCTATTTGCAGTAACAGCTACAGAAATTTGAGCCCAGTGATTCAGATGCTACTAGCTAGGTTTTAGAAGAAAGCGTGCTTAATATTCGTGATCCACAACATCTACTTAATCAGTTGTTTTCTGAACCACATCTACAGGACCTTTTACTCACTCTGCTCCAGTTTTTCCAGTAGCCCAGGAGCAGCTCGGATTCAAGTTACAAGTACTCTGGACCAGGTTGCATCGCCTCTCTTGCAGCTATGGGTCAACTCTAAGTGGGGAAATGGATGCTGCTGTGTCCCTTGTGACTTAACGGCTGTGTTATGGGAAATACACCTTAAGCAGAGGAGAAGCTTAATTTGGTCTACTGCAGTGAGTACCTCAGAGAGTACAAGGCCCTCACAGAAGCTGTGTGATGCTGCTGAGGTCTATGTGTAGCTCACAGCTATCAGTACATTACCAGTACATTACATTTACTACTGAGTTTGTTGGTTTTGCACTCATCTGAAGGGAACAGCAAAGAATCCTTAGCTGAACATACTTAGCTGTGCATACAGCTTTACTGGTTTACTCCTAGATGCAATTTACCAATGTATTCTCCAGGTTACCTGAGATAACTTTTGCCTTTTTTTTTTTTTTTTTTTTCTCATTGCTGCACATAAAAATAAGAGAAAAGAAAAGAAAAAGAAAAAGAAAAAGAAAAAGATTAACTAGTAAGATATTTCAGGTCTCAAACATCAAGTTTCAGGGTCATTCATAATAAAAGCACCAGTATCAAAATTTCTGAGATGGATGGGGGTGGAACTGGGTGGCTTTAAGGTCCCTTCCAATCTAAACCATTCTGTGATTCTCTGATAAGGTTTGGCTCTTATACATCTGATTTACATGTACCGATACTAAATTTGACATGAAACATATGCCAATCTATCATAGATGGAAAAACATTGCATTTTTTGTTGATTTTGAAATGCAGTATATGGCCAACTCTTTCCTCAAATCGTTCTCTAGAATCTCTTGATTTGTGTTGATTTACTCTGGAAAATTCTTCGGTTTGTCAGTATTATGGTGGCACTCAGAGTTTTACATGGCACCCTGCAGTGAGCAGACCGTTCTCTTCTCTGTAGTGAAGAGGAAACATCAACTGTGGCCAGCTTTATTTACATAATTTACAGTATTGTTTAACCATAAATTCACTCTGGGTTTGAGTTATGCTGTTTTAGTTGGAGCTGGGTTTTTTTCATCCATGTGATCTATTACTACACTGATACCACATGAGTGGAATAACACAAAAACTGTGCAGGTTATGTACAGGGTAAAGGGTCATTCAGTCAAAAAGTCTTGATTACACATAAACAATACCATATACTTTACTGAAGTCAAAGTTCTTCTGTGCGTTGTGAAATCTTAAGATAGAATACTCTTAACATCACTTCAGCAGGTGCTAGATAATTCAGAAATCATCCTCATCACCAGCAAGGCTTGAGACAACAAACTGCCATAAGATGATGGTGGAGAGAAGAAGGTATCAAATAGAGAAGTCTTAAAAACTAATATGAAAAATACTGGAAAAGTGTTTGAAAATGTATTATGTATATACCTAGAATAAATGTCATTATAATACCTTAATTTTCTTGTATTTCAAATAAAATGCTTGCAGGCAAGAATCCTATTTACAACTAGAGCACCTCTCAAAGGAGGAAAACTAGCACATTGTAGAAACCATGACTGCCAGAAAAGAGGAGCAGTGGTGTATGAAAATATAATCTATTGAACATCAGACCTGACAACCAGAGCATCTCCAGGCTAAGTCAGCTAATAACACCATTTTTAATATTACACGTAGAATCATAATACTCAGCAAAATTCTATATTCAAGGAATATTTTTGCCTTGAGCTGTCATAAAGATTAACAGCAGAGAGTATGTTAATTGGTGAGGCCAAAATCTCAGAAGTACTTTAGTATGAACACAGAATTAAAACACAATTTTAATGTTTAATTTTTTTGCTGGCCAGAAAGTAAAAATTTCACATTGCAAAAAATTACCCTAGGGAAAATTTTGCTCTTAGGTGCACAAAAAAAATCTTATCAGGCTAAATTCCAGTTCTTCACACATCAATGTGGATCACTTTCAATAAAGCCCGAAAAAGATTACTTTTTATAAAGTTTTTAAATTGTCCATTGATAGAGCAACCTAGATGAAAACAAAATATAAATTAAAAAGACTGCCATGCAATTATTCAGCAACAGAGAGAAATAGTCCAATTAATCTAAATCAACCAATCATTATACATATAACACAGAAAATATCATAGATATTAATTTTGTTTATTTCTTTTTTTCAGAGTATCTAAAGCAGTGATGTGAAGGATAAAAAAGAATGCAAGTTAGAACTACTTTTATATGTTGTCATTTTTTTTCTTTAAGAAAGACACTTTAAGATTTGGACATATATAGAAATACATTTCTCATTTACATGTTTTAATCATTCTTTACACTCTCAATACTTATAACAAAGCCAAACTGATGTTGAGATTTTAAACTAGTATGATAATAGCCCTACAAACAGTAAAAAACATATTCTGAAGATTTTCACAAACTGGCATATGAATAGTCTTCCTATTGCTTTGACCTTCATGATACTCTCTGTATGCTCTCTGAGATTTCTCCTTTATCTCTTTTCCATATTACTATTTCAGATACCCAAATATCTGATACACAGTTAAGAATTACAGTGTTATGCGAAAAGAATATATACATGTATAATGAACGCAACTGAGCAAATGATCACTAAAATATTTAGCATTTTTATGATTTACAAAATCCACACTAGAAGTTGCAGCCTTTTATAGGCATCAGTAGATGTTACTTTGTAAATTGCTATACTCCACCACATTATTTCCATCGCTCATAGTTATTTGACATCTGAGTCATGTAATTCCACATAGCACACTATCTAGAGGCATTCTCCAAGTGTGCTTGAACAAGCTCTTGTGTCTAATCATTCATTACTAACTTACAGCACTACAACAGATCAGCACTCTTAAAATGTATTCATTAATTCTAGAAAGCATTTCCGAAGCATTTTAAAAACAAATTCTATAAGTGAAAAGGATTTTAGAATAATATTTTGAGTTATGTTCACAAGTCAGCTATTAAAGCAGTTTGCTAGGTAAGGACCTCCTCAGGCTCACAGTGAAGTTAAAAGAGATTTGCCACTGACTGTAACAGAACAGGATAAAATCGGTAAAATCCTACTGTATTTTGCCTTTACAGGGAAATAATAATAAAATATAATGTCTAATAAAAGAAGTGAGAGCAATAATACTAAAATACTATTTTGCATCTTTATAGCATTATCCCAAAAGAGTCCTGGTATAAAGCTAGTAAATAATAACTTCCTTATCCACCTGAAATCTCAGGGAGAGTTTTAGGTACATAGAATGGAATTACCAGAGCTGGAACAATCCCAAGGCAGCAGGGCTAGCATCTGTTCCAGTGAAAAATACAACAAGAATTGCAACCTCCTCAAGCATGCAGGAATTCAGTTTTATACCACTTCTAAAATAGGTTCTTTCTACAATCATAGTGGTTTTTAACTGAGCAAATGTTTTTAACCATCATAGTGTTTTTTAATTGAGCAAATTCAGGTACATATGCAGTGATCTCTTCTAGGAGGGGACAAGATAACCAGAGGCAGGTAAAGGAAAGAGTTTGCAGACTGAGGCCAATGCAGGATAACTAATCTTGCTGCTTCAGCCATTAAGCGTACTGAGAGAATAAGTTGCAACTGAAGGATGCACAACGTTTGGCGAATTTCATCCCCAAACCACTGGGCAGCTGAGGGCTTGGGAACATCCATGGAAGATGTCATTGCTTGTCATTTTAAATGAAGCTGCAGCAGATAGAAGCAGTAGCAAATTCACCATATATCTTTATTTCTTCTCCTAGCAACACTAAATGCAGGAATACTTATACCACTGGATACCACTGTTACTCTGGAAGGTCGTTAATTCATAGATCTCTGCCTAGATGTCATTGCATCAGCTGCAAAAATCTCACCTGGAAACACAGTTCAGCTGTGCCTGCACCAGCCTGGACCTGTTTGATTCATAAACCATCTGGCAGCTAACCATAAAAGAGCTTTGTTGGCTCTTCAGGACCATCAAGTTCCATCTAATAAACACTTACATGGCCCATCTAGTAAACACACAGCCCATACAGATATATCTATATCTGGACATATTTCCTTGGAACGAACGTACTCTGTTAATGATCTGCTCTCAACAAGGACAGTAAAATCAGCTTCAAGAGAAGAACAGTCAGGTGAGATGATGCTCGTTAAACTCTATGCGCTATTAAACAAAGCAGAACAAGGTACACTAGAGAATGGAAACTCAGAACTGCTCAGTGATGCAGATTATATAAAAGCCTTCCAGGAAATTTCTTCCTTTCCCATTATATTCTCCCCAATACACCTTCTCCTACAGTCTCCTATTCCAGACTTCTTAAAAGAAAAAAGAAAAAAAGAAAAGGTGTGTGTGTGAGAGGAGGTGGGGAGACATAGCTATGGATATAATCTGTAACTACTCTCTCTCAGGGTCTCCCCGTCCAGATCCCACTCCCTCCATCCCAGGAGGTTGCAGCTTCTTCATCAGGGTCAGTATTGCCTTTGCAGTTAATAATACTTGTAAAGGGCTTGACATAATTTTTACCTGTGCTATGTAAAGACTTTTTTTGCTAGGCTACTACATTACTTGTCACATTATGTGCTACCACAGATACCAAGAACTGCATCAGGTTCCAGGGCATCTGGGACTTTCTCTTTTCTATCACTCCTCACTTTCCTTCTGCACCTCTCTTAACAGCAGTGTCCTAGTGCATTCTTGGGAGCTTACAGCCACCATTTCACTTAAAGAAATGGCTATATTTCACAACCTCTAGTTGTTAGAAATTGTCAACATTGTCCATCATTGTCATCATTGCACCATATTTTCCATTTGGGATTATAATTGCAGACGAGACTTTGCCAAAACAGTTCTTACAGCATATATTGCAAACCATTAACTATTTTCTGCTCTCTTGGACATGGACCACAGAGAGATGTGGTGTATATTCGTTTGCTGATAGGAGATCAGCTCCAGCAATGCACACTGATGTGTCAGCTGACTTTGATCATAAGTTACTGGCAAGGTTTGAAGTCACAGTATAGGTAGATAGAGCTACTCAGGGTTTTGTATTAATTTTCAGAAATGATATTTCATTGATACACTTACTGCAAGAGGGTCATTTCTCCATAAGTGTTTTTTTATTATTATTATTAATATTTTTTATATTTTCAATCCTGTCACCCCTTTTTAAAAGGTACCTGAACAGTTTTTACTATTTCTTCTAAAGACCTGTGTAGGACACAGAAGCTGTGTAACATTTTTCCTTCATTTTCCACCATATGCTGGAGGGGGTGGCAAAAGAACACCTCACTTATTTAGTACTTCAGTCTAAATGGAATGCAAAAGGTCATTTAACTATCAGGAAAAATAATCTCCTACTTATGCAAGTAATACCAGAACTCATAGTTCCTATGTTGGTTGTGCAGGATGTATATCTTTTCACTCTTTCAATATATATATTGAAAGATAATATATATATATATATATATATATATATATATATTTAATAGTCCTTTATACCAATCTCAGATAAAACCAAATGGCAGACATTATTTTGAGAACTGGTTTTAAAAGTGCTGACACCTTCTCCCAGCTTAACTGCTGACCTAGAGAGCTTCTAAATTTCATAAATTTAATATTTTCTTCAATCTCTCATCATTCAACTTTAAACAATATAGAACAGAAAAACAGTTAAAAAAAAAAAAAAAAGAAAAAGAAGGAGAAAAATCAAGGTGGATTGTAAGAAGGCAGGTACAAATCAAAGCACACTTCAGTTAAAACACTGTGTTGAAAGTACTGAAATGTACTTTATTTTTTTAGAAGCCTGAAGAAGCACAAACACAATTACCTTCACTAGAGCTTTGTTTCTTTATTATTATTTGCAGGGGTTTCCATTAGTTACACCCATAGTAGCAACAAAACAGGTTTCATGGCATATTTTGTGTTATGTTAAACACCGTCTAGATTAAGACAAAACTAAATATAGGAGAGAGAAAGCTACGATCCAGATCTTTGAAAATGTTTTACTAGCTTTTCTGTAAACGTCTGTTGTTCATTTACTTTCATCAAATATCCACCTATCAGAGTGACAGATGCAGTAATAAGTGTTCTACAACTTCAGTCTAAAGCTTTTTTATTTGCCGTCTACTATACCTATTAAATCATCAACTGCTGGTTAGCTTGAGGGCTAATCTTGAAATGTCACAGTTAATCTCAGTTTTCACTTTAGAAGTTTGGATTTCCTTCTGCATGCAGTTTTACATTGTTGGCAGATGAAAACATTTACACTGAATTTTCCTAATGAGCCAGCATTATTTATGACCCTATGCAAGCTTGCTGATGGCTTACTTTAGCAGCTCTCTCTTTGGAGGAGTCTCCTATAAATGAATTGACTGTATTGAGAGTAAATTATTCCCTCAACCTTTTATAGCACTCTCAGTTGTTCATCTGAGTTGGATAATGCAGTGGAAGTCAGGAGGGAGTAAGGAAGTAAGAGATTCACCACATTTATCTCCACTGCACTGAGGGAAGCTCAGATTCAAGGTTCAGGAAAACCACAAAGGAGGTCTTTCACACAGACAGACCCCAAGTATTTTTCTTTCTTGTGCTACACAAGAAAGCCTGTCACAAGAAGCAAGTTCTGAAAAATCAAAAGGAAACACAAGGCATTAAGTTCAGAGTGATTCACGCTCATAACCCATGGTGTCAGGTGTGAACAAAACTGAGATCTGCCAATAGTTGGGAAGGGTTATGAGCATGTGCAAGTATATGGATATATATGCACCTATAGTTGCCAAACCACATTTTGCTATCTTATTGAAGTCCCTCAAATCACCCCTTATGGCTAATGGCCAAATGCAAATTTTCAAGTGCTGAAAATTAAGACAAAGTCAAATTTGAAGAAACACAAAAAAGAGAGCTATGAGAAACATGAAAACTGAGAGTTATTTTTATAGACTTAGGTATTACATTGCACACTGGTTCCTCTCCTCCCGCCTTTTATGAGATTAAATGTACTTTGAAAGCAGAATCCTAGGTTAACAAGGAGCTAGCTCCTCCTCCAGAGAGAGAGAGGAAGGGAGGAAGGGAGGAAGGAAGGAAGGGAGGAAGGAAAATTTAGACTCTAGGTATAAAAGGTATAAATAATTATAGAGGCTTGATACTGAACTATTCAAGCAAAATTAATTACAGTGATCAATGTCACTAAAGAAATGTTTGTTAGACTCCCCTGTTAAGCATAAGTTCACTTGGCTGAAGTCCTAATTGATTTCATCTGATTCTCTGCCATGGACCCAGGTATTTCTCAATTTCATAGGCCTAGGGAACACTGTCTTTTCCAGGATGCCATGAAATAAATACTTTCTTGCTGTTGCTATTCTGATGCTAATACCTCCTATATTTCTGAGATGTCTGGACAACACAATAGCTGCTGAAGCCTGGAAAGCGGAGGCGGACTGCTAAAATCAATCTTCAGAAATAATCAGCATCAAAACATGAAATGAACTTCGTATCAATAAACATTTCCAGTTCTGAATCATGACTGGATCCGTCTGAATGCGGGATGCCAGGGACAGACATGAAAGCTATTTCATGGCAGTGGTTTCAATTGTTCAGCAGCTACTGTGATGGAATTTTATCCTACTGTGCTACAGAGTCTCTGGCTGATGTAAAAGGAAATACAACACTGTATTTAATTTTCTCTCTCCTCCACTGTAATTCTTTTTCCATTACACACAAATAATAGAAGGCCACATGGATGAGAAATAAATTAATAATTCTGAGGCCTGATTTATAATCACAGACAGCAGCAATAAAATCAAGCAGCAGAATACCCTACCACAATGGCTACAGGGAACAAATGCCAAAGGTGAAGTGATTATACAAGTAAAAAAAAAAAAAATAAAATAAATCTTTAAAAGGCATTTTTTAAGAATAATTCACCACCTGGCTACCCTACAAACATTTACCATTCTGAAAACAAAGTGGCATTTAATCTTTCCAAGAATAACCATTTTTTTTCATTTTTTCCAAACAAATATCATTTCTGTAGTTCTAAGGTATAACCCTCCATAGCTTTTAAAAAGGAAAGAAAAGAAAAAAAAAAAAAAAAGGAAAAAGGACTGAAATAAATCCTTCCATCTCCGAGATGGATTTTGATTCAGTATACACTAAATATGACCCAGTATCCACAAAAGCCTTTGTGAAAGACAGCTAAAATTCTTCACTAATTATCAGGCTTCCAAGCTATAGCATATAAATATTACACAAAATAAAGTTAGTCTTGCTATACTTTTCTTTTCTTTTTTTTTTTTTTTAATTCTTTAGAAAAAGGATGTTGCCTTAGAATTATTCTAGCTCCATGGAAAATACTTTTTATTTTTCACACGTTTGTTGGGCGTTTTATTGGAAGTATGCTACTGACCACTGTATGATTGGTATATAAATACATAGATATCAGAAATACAAATTTTGTTTCTTATCACTTTGTCTTTCTGTACTGATTCAAACCAGTAACATTTCAACAGAGACCTCAGCAAATTGTCCAGCTCTAAATAACCTCTAGTGGATCTACTAGTTATAAAAGGATGTTCCTCAGACATCTACAATGGGTCAAAATAAATTGTGTGAATACTTCTTTCTTTCATTTTCTGTCACTTACATTATCAGGAAGAATGTGTATTATTTTAGAAGAGGATAGGGATATATTTAGCATGCTAACAGACATCCAGTGGTTTATAAACCATGCAGGTGACAGGGTTGCATTGAGGTTATATAGCTGGCTTTATCTTGACTAAGAAAAGCAGGGAAAAAATATCCAAAATCCTTGTAGAGGTTTTTGTTCTAATAACTCTCCAAAGTAAGTGTTCTGGTAGGTAAGGAATTGGAAAAATTTAAACCTACTCCTGTATCAAAAGGACTCCTATTCCTGGAAGATAGTAGTTGCAGTTGGACTGCTCTAACCCCACAATACCTTATGCAGTTTGAAAAGGGCTGACTTCAGAAGATCTGAATGTAGAATTAGGATATAGAGACTAACAGAATTCTAGGAACATCCTCTGCAGGTGTTTTGTTTGTTTGTATTGCATTTCTCACCACAAAGTTCTTTTGTACCTTTACAATAGTATCCAACTTAGCTTTTTAAAAAATAGTAGCAGATAACTATACTACTGTTTCCTGATAAAACACCAAATAATACTTGTTTCCTTGGTCTATATTCCAAATACAATAGAACATTGTATGGTAATGTCTTTAACTACAAGTTAAAGCTCAGTTTAAAAAATAAGAAAAGAACCATTTTTCTAAGAGAAAAGAAAAAAAAAAAATGTGAATAAGCAGAATATTCAGTGATGTTTAAGGAATATCTATAGTTTTCTTTCCAACCAAGATTTCTAACAGTAAAACAGAACAAGTAACATCTACGTATAGAACTTCTGATGCTCAAAAGGACAATTAGTTCTGTCATGTCTTTGGGCAGTAACCTAAACTGTTTTCTAAATCCAGTCTCCAAGAAAAAGAAAAAAAAAAAAAAGAAAAAAAAAGACATTCTGTATAATCAGGAACTTACATGCTTCACTCCCAACAAAAACTTTCAAAATTTTTATCAAAATAAATCAAAAATAAATAAACAAGCAACAACAACAACACTAAACCTACTACTCAACAATTAATATATTTATTGTGTTTTACTATATATAATTTCAAAGAAAATTAATATTGTATGGAAGGATTTATTTTTTATGATGTGTCAGTGCACAGAAAGGATAATGAAAGATGAATCTTTTTATTAAGATTTTGCATTTTTAGATTCTTGTCTAAAGCTTTCTTATCTTCTCCTCTTACTTATGTAACAATATGTTACATATAAATATGAAATATGTTAACAACATATTTTATTATATCATTGGATGAGGTGTTAAAGGATTCATCATATTTAGACCCTCCTCTTATTTCTTCTTTCAGAAACTCATTTTATATTTGACATAGATGATTCCCTAGAACAAATGAATATCCTTTTCCTGTTTAGGATATGTTATTAAAAGTAAAATGTAAAAATCTTACACAAAAATATTTTTATGTAAAAATATAAAAATGCATTTTGGCACTCCAAGACCTAAAGATTCTGTTCCCATGAAAGTTTTAAAGTAGGTCAAAAATGACAGCAATTTATTAGACTGAGTAATATAAAGTCTAAAAATATTTCTGGTAGGATTCAATCTGTTCCTTCAAGTTTCTGAACATTGCAATGCAAAACTTTAATGTCTGCTATGAAACTCTTCTTCACATGTTCTAGAAGAACCTTAAGTATTATTTAATCTAATTAAAACCTAAGAAAATGTAGCTGGTGTTGATTTTATTATCTCCTTAACTTTTTGATTAATATATATTTTTTAGAATGTGAAATATGATCCTTTATAGATTAGAAGACAGAAAGTAAATTTAATATTGCTAAGTACTCAAAAACAAACAAACAAATATAATCTATGGTTATTGATATATATATATCACTGATATATATTTAGTCTGTGCATTGTTACAATGACTTGGTGAACCAATCTTTAAAATAAACATTTTATTAAGTTCCTCAGACAAGTACTAAACACACTGAATAAACCTGCAGTAAGTGCTTTAGAAAACATTATACCTGAAGAAATAAAGTTTATCAACATGATTGAATATTGCCCCTCTGCAAGAGGAGGCAGTTCACATTTGATTTTTTGCTGGTGTCTCTAAAAGTAACAAAAAAGACCCATCTACATCTTAGAGGTGTTTTGTGTGTGTTTGTGTGCATGTGTGTGTTTTGCAGCTGTTGTTGTTGTTTGTTTGTTTTTTCCCCTTTGGGGTGGAGAGAAGCTGGGCGAAGGGTAGGGGTTTAGTCATAAGACGGTAATTAAGCAGTGCTAATGAGATTTATCAATTTACTATAATGGGCTGTCAAGACAAAAACAACAGGCCAAAAGGTTAGGGGGGTTAAAAAAAAAAAAAAAAAAAAAAAAAAGTAAAGGAGCTACATGGCCACTATACAGTTTCACAGATGTGTGGAGTGTGGTGGAGTAACTCAGTAACTGTGCCTGGAGTAACTCAGGACTCTCATTTGAGTCCCTGTATTGTCTGGTTTACAGCTGCCACTGACTGACAGATTTATCAAAGATTCAGTCCTGCTATAATGCAACAGGATACCCCAGAACTGAACAAGTCTTTTACTGAAGCCTTCAGCTAAACACAGTGTAAAAAATAAATATATATATACATATATATATATATATTGTACAGGCAACTAGATTCTAGTATTGCCTTGCCATCTGATTGTTTATTATTTACAAATCCTAAATTAGTTTCATTCGCATAGTGACATATAGCAGGTTTTTTTAGCAATTGATATGGACACCAAAAAGTTGAGCCTGCTTCATTGTTCACAACTATACTTTGACATTTCCTCCTTGAAACCATTTGTGACATGTATGACAACCTTAGTTCTGCTGCTTCAACATGTTTTGAGGTTTACTGATATCCAAGACAATTTAAATTAACTTGGGGACAGAACGTGACAAGCCACTGCACAGCAGCAGAAATGATGCCAATTCTCTGCATGCTCTTGCTGTAGAGACGTTCCTAAAAGCATTCCTTGCATGCACCACTGAGTTACACTTTTCTTCAAAACTCTGATTTCCTTATCTAACTATGTAGCAGGACAAGTATGTGGCATAACAAAATGGGTTCTAGGAGCTTCTCTCATTTACTATTTACTACATATATTACATTATTGGAAAGTGTGAAGACCATTCTCCCTGAAATGAAGTCTGCTCAGCTCTCTTGGTGATGTAGACTCTCTTCAATATGTTTGAAGAGCTCTGCAAGACTCTCTTCAATATTTTTGTTCCTTTAACTTCTGACTTATGTCTCAAATACATTTAAGCAATTAAGAAGTTTTAGGGCTACACTGCTTATTGCCTCTTTTACTCTGCTAAAAAAAAATAGAGGCAGTGCAAAACCAAACCAAACCAAACCAAAAACAAACCAAACCCTACTATGAATTTGCAATGGTGCAATTGAAAACAGAATGAGATTATTACTACATGTGACCAGCTTTTCAGTCATAGACATGCTTTGTACTTGACTGTGAAAGAATACAAATTTTAAATACAGGTAAATGGTTACTGAAATATATTGGAGGATTTTTTAGGATTTAAAGCACTGGAGTTGGAGACATTAATGTACTATAACCTATTACTGAAAATAAAAGATGGGAGAAATAGGTGTTTTCGGATCACACCCCAGCTACTCCTCAGCTGTGTAAACAGTCACTTAAAAATGTTACTGCAGTTTGCAAAACTAGTGGTTTCCTTAATACAGATCTGAGTTGTTAATTCAGATCACATCCATGCTTAAAAATCTGATAAGTGAGTAATTGAACAGTGTCATCTCTCAGCACCACAAGGTGGTAATGAACAATAGTCTTAAGGCATCCGCATTAATTGTGAAGATAAAGTAGAACTGAGGAAGCTCTGAAGATAAAGGAAAAACAGAGCTATCTTTTTTTTTTTTTTTTTTTTTTTTTTTTTTTGACTTACCGTTACTCCAAAGAAGTTGGTTTCATTCATAGCATCCAGAAAAATTTTGCCAAGTTTGTGATTTGTATAGTTAAAATCTTCAATTTTTTGGTGCTTGTTGGTGGTATTGAGATACTTCATTGCCCGCTGCAGAGTCTTGGCAATCACCCATATTCCATCATAGGCGTAACCATGAAATTTGCTGGATTGCCCATCACCTCGTTTAGCATTGTATTCCCTTTCATATTGCTGTGGAGTCTGCAGAGGAGAAAAAAATCAGTCTTACTTCAATACTTAACATTTTACAGATTTGGGTCCAATTCTACACCATGAACTGCGTGCTCCAATTTAGATGTTTGCACGACTAATATAGAAAAGGCAACCAGAGAAAGAAGCAAAAAATTCCAAAAACGTGCTGCTTGAGTTACAGACTGGTGGTGGGGCCAGAAGGGGGTTAGAGAAAAAAAGACTGAAATGCAGTTGTTGGGCTTCTCTGTATGAAGGACAACTTTGTTTTGCTTTCATACGGAAAGTTTTAGTTCAACCAAAGCTGTCGGTCTGGGGTGCATATTGGTGAGCCATAATACCAAAACATACTAAGTCTGTATGCCTGCAAATTATTGCTCTGATTACATTCTATAGGATAATGCAAATCAATTAATCTTTACTTAAGCAAATATTTGCTTAATGTGCAATTATTTAAGTGGCAATTTGTGTACATTTTACAAGTTTACTATGCTCTTTATGGTGTGCTGTGTTATGATGAGTTGCCTTTTTGTAAAGTGCTCAGTCAGCAAGGCATGAAAGACAACAGATGAAAAAAGATGAAAAGCAGCAAAATCAGGCATGTTTATTCATTGGCTACAGTTTACATGCATTTGTTCTATGATAAAATGTTATGTACTTTATGGAAATGCCACATATTTACATGTTTACAGCAAGCCCCACCACCAGCCCCCAGTTCAGAGTTACATATCACCAATAAAATCAGCCATTTGCAGGATTAGGGATAAACATAAGAGTTTTCTATTTCTGTGCTCAGTTATACTAATTTGCTACAATGTAGCATGTGCATCATTGGCCATGTGTAGCATGAACACCAACTCTGCAGAAGCATCTTGTAACTTGACCTTTTTCCTCCATGCTTTATTGTGCCGTGATGTTGTGACACTACTGACTGTATGAAAAAATAGCTGGAGGAAAAATACTAACCCTTCCTGATATGGTCTTTATCATTTTTGAACTGAGAGGCTCAAAATCCACTCCAATATAACCTTCCATGGCTGCAAGAAGATTTTTGCTGAGACACTGTGAGGAATTAATCCAGGATTCCCACCAAAGGTTTTCATACCACCCTGGAATAATCCACTGATATTTGCTGCCATACATTTCTTCGTCATAAGCCTACAATGAAAGAAAAATAGAAAAGTTAATAGATATTTTAATAGACATATTAAACATAAAGAATATTGTTTATTTTGTTTTTCATCATTAATGAAGTAATGGCCTGACTGAAGAACACACAAGTATTTAGAGCAGTTTAGAATAATTACTTGCTGACAATGAATACCTCTTTCTTGAAGATTCCTGTCTTTAAAATTAAGGTCATGAGAAGAAAATTCAATAAAATCTATTTTGCTTCCAATAGAACATTTATTCAAAATGAGAGGAATAAACTATTGGATTCTAAAACCAGGAGAGATAAAGAGGAACACTGGCAGAAGACACCATGTTTCCATAAGAAATTTTACTTAACATAGTTTTTCCATTGTGGTAGGACCACCATGCTAACATATTTAAGCTATATTATTATCAGACTAAAAGGCACATAAAACAGAGTGAGGTTAAGCAAGAAAACATAGATCCTAGACAACATCAAATCCCAACATTGAAAATATGAATGGCATGACTGTGATAAAATAGAGACCACAGGGACACTAAGTAAACACTTTCTTCTGATGAGCTTTAATCAATGGTCAACCAATAAAGCAAGCAAACCTCTGTGATTTTTTTTCCAGCATGATAATTCTTCAGGTGAAATTCTAGATTGTTTGAATACTGAATACAGCCTATTGTACTTCAAGATACTGAGATGATGATGATCCCTTTTAAATACACAGAAGAAAATAAACAGAAGTATTTCCTTAATAGGCACATATGCTAGTGTACCTAAAAGCTGATCTATTCACAATAGATATTTTATTGTGAAGAATGTTCTAGGATAAAGTTAGTGAATTATATTTCAGATGTTTCTCTCGCTGTCTTGTAACTAGATAGTTTTCTTTTGACACTTCGGGTAGACTCGATTTCAAACAGCAGTCTTTATGCTTCTTTGGTTTTAATATAAGCAATACTGGAGATACAAGACATATGAGATTAAAAAAAAAAAAGTTTTTATAAATATGTGGTGCAACTTTAAAGCTCTTAACTGGAAAACCTCTAACTCTTTACAGAATCTTTATAACAGTAGAAGAAGGGAACTATGAGAATGCGAAGAGGAAATATTATTCACTCAGAGCATAACTGCTTTGAAAAGTATCCCAAAGATCTTCCCCAAAGCCTATCAGATATATAAAGATGAATAGCAAAAAATACAACATAGGAAAGCCTCCTAAATACTTTAATAGTAAAATTAAAATTGGGCTTGAAATCTGTTACAATGGTGCAAACTCAGTTCAGAGATGTATTATGCATAAAGCAGTTTTGTTTGGCCCCTGGTTGCAAGAGCCGATGTTCAGCTAAAAACAAATTTCATGCATTTGTATACGGTGCTGCTCGAAAGTGCTCCTGGTCTGAAACCCAGTGTCTGCCATCTCACATGTTATTATACAATCCACTTAAATTACTTGTCTTTGTCTCTCTTTTTAATTCTATCCTTCCAGAAATACATCTGTTTTTGTTTTCCTGTCCATCTCTGCTCCTTCTACTGATACAGTGACACTGCATCCCATGTCCACCTTTGAAGAAAACAGCAATTTCATCCACCAATACCTTCTGATGTCCAAACAAGTTTCTTCTACACAATGAGGTGATTCAAGACCTTTCAGTCATATAGTGTCTTTTATTTGTCTGTTTTCAAATCACTGAGAACACAAATTAACAAAGAATGGCACTTCTAGAGAAGGGCAGGCTTTGACAGCTTCCTCTGCTCTATACAGATTGAAGTATCAAACCATATGTTGCAGGGAATTATTAGCTATGAAGTATCCTGAAACTGGAGCTGTTGGAATTACTCTGTTTGCAATTGACTCTGTCTTCTACATAATCTGGAAATGGCCTGGGATATTGTGTAAAAATTAAAAGTTTCCAAATGACCAGAAATTCCATCCTTGAAAATGAGGGATCATTCCCAACAAGGCTGAGGTGAAACTTTTCCATACCTGCAAGAATCTGGTTAAATATTTAGATTTTGCTAACAACAACAACAACAAAAAAAAAGTGTTGGCAACTATTCCATTCAGATCTGGCGGAATGACAGAGCTGGAAGAGTGATCTGAGGAAGCCAAAAGGAGGAGGAACAATATTAGTTCCCTCAAAGCTGAGCACCATGTCACTTTTCCAGTGATAGCACAACTAGTGCTTTGGCTTAAAGAAGACTTCGAGTATATTTCAAAATACTGTTTGTTTGGTTGGTTGGTAGGTTTAGTTGTTTTGGTTGTTTTCCCCACAGTTTCCTCCCTGTTGATTCTGCTGCATAGAGATGATTCTGATGCTTGAAAGATGCATTTCCTTGACATGAAACATACAGATCTTTCTTGAGCTGTTTGATTGAACACAGATCACCTCTTACAGGTTTCAGATTCCATGAGAAAGATTTATTGGCACAAAAGAGCAGGGTAGAAAAGGCTTACAAATGCGTTATACGATCAGAACAGTGTAAAGTAGTTACAGTGTCTTCCCCAATCCTTCCTGTATGCCCTATGTAGGCTACAGAACCCTGAGTTACTGCCAAGCACCTAGCGAAATATCCTCAGTATTTTCTGCCCTTGTGAGACTGGATTTGGTATTTTTTTATAAAACCTTATAATTCTTGTTTGAATCCATAAAGAGATACTTATTTAGAAAAAAAAAAAAAAAATATATATATATATATTTGGAATTGTAAAATGCTTGGTGAGGTAGAAACTCTGGCTCAGCGCTTTATACATCTATTTTGTGCTTTATACACCCTCTCCCTTCGGTCAAAAACTCACATTAACAAACATAGCTGCTGCCCAGAAATTAGCCAAAGATGAGATGATCAATTAAACATTTTTTTTTTTTGCACTTACAAATGGCCATACTTAAAGGTTAACTGACTATTTAAATGATTTTTAAAATGTAAGCTTAACTGAGCCTTATAGGAATTAGATACAAACAGCTTTTAATAATGTGCCAAAATTAAATCTAATTTCTAAAGTGTATTATGCTGGAGATTTTGATTAATTATGACTATAGAGCAAGTTTGAAGAAATTGTTTTATTCTATTAAGGGCATAAAGAAATCAGGACAAAAGACAAGCAGGCACCATGCACTTCTTAAAGAGACCCTTGCTATTAATTAGTTTTAGAATAAGCTAATTAACTGAATTACTTACATGTTATGAAATGATTAATTTATTAATCAGACTGTAAGGGATGTAAGGTTGAAGAAGATATACTATATTATTTGTGCATGACAGAGAACTTTAGTTTTAACTATGAAGTGGTTCTCAGTGTATCAGCAGAGATGTTGATTCTTCTCTTTGATTGCTTTGTACAATGGGCTTGCATTACTCAAAACAGGAGCAACACATTCATAAAAAGCTACAGGTTATCTTTGCTGGTGCTGAATCTGCATTCATATGCAAATGAAAGTCTGCTCCAGTTTAAAAGAAAACAGCAGCAACAAAAAAAACACACTTAATTCTGTAAGGAAACGTTTCTACACCCTTCTAAAAAAAGACTTTGCTCTTAGTTGAGATTTTGCCTTTGCTAATGGAACCATTACACTGAATATCGTTAGGATTTTATCTGCAAGCTATTTTATGGATGCTGCCTTATTTCAAATTTCATGATATCTAAAACAGAGCATAGCACATTCTGTGTTGATTTAAAATGCTCATCTGCAACACATATATGGAATGCTACTAGAGACAAACTGGTAGGAAATGTGTAATAAGCAAGCCAAAAAAAAAAAAAATCATTGTGAGAAATAACAATGCCTCTTAGTAGTTAAAGAAAGCCAGTTTTGCTTTCAACATCTCAGATCTGAGATCAAGTGGAAATCAAAAAGATGAATCACCTCAGCCTCTGTAAGAAAGCTTTCTGTGTGTAGGAAACAAATACTGGCGTATTGTGCAAAAGTGGCTGCAAAACCTCACCCCCGTTGTCTTTCCATCATGTTTCCATCATGTCGGCATGTACACATCCAACATCCCACCTCTACAAAATGCCTGTAGACTTCTGAACTGCAATGAACCTCCATCTGTTTCTCATTAAAAATCAATGGTGCCTTTAATTCCAAAGCAGAGCCTCAGCAGTAAAATTCTATGAGCTCAAGGAGAGTAGAATCCAATCCTTCTGTATCAACAGGCCTGATTAAGCCTTGTTTTTGTTATTATTAAATGTTTACTAAAATAGACACACAAAGCTCATGCAGTGACATATGTGTAATATTTACCTTCTTTAACTGTCTTCAGACAGATAATTGTGTCAGTTACGCTGACTTGATATGCATGTGGCTATACTTCATTATCCCTATGGCTTAAAGATGATATGTGGAAAAATTCTCACTAAGTTTTTTAGACAGATTTTCTGCAGAATTTGAAGTTTTCATTGGGAATACAGTGCAGTTGCATGTCAATCCAATTTCAAATGAAAAACAAAACAAAACAAAACTTGACAATGGTCCAACATAGCTGAACATTTTGATTCTTGAATTGTTAAGTTTTGAGCAAAATACCCTTATTTTTATTCCACTAAAAAATATCACATTCATCCCACTGAAGTGAAAACAATGGAAAGCTAGGATTTCCCACTGAATTACAATTGCTAACTTCTTTTGACACTCATGTTAAATGAATAGCCAAGATTATTTAAACCATACAATCATAGAATATGCTGAGTTGGAAGGGACCCATAAGGATCATCAAGTCCAACTCCTGGCACTGCACAGGTCTACCTAAAAGTTTAGACCATGTGACTAAGTGCACAGCACAATCGCTTCTTAAATTCAGACAGGCTTGGTGCAGTGAATGCTTCACTGGGGAGCCTGTTCCAGTGTGCAGCCACCCTCTCAGTGAAGAACCTCTTCCTGATGTCCAGCCTAAACCTTCCCTGCCTCAGCTTGACACCATTCCCACGGGTTCTATCACTGGTAATTACAGAGAATAGGTCAGCGCCTGCCTCTCCACTCCCCCTCGTGAGGAAGTTGTAGACTGCAATGAAGTCTCTCCTCAGCCTCCTCTTCTCCAGGCTGAACAGGCCCAGTGACCTCAGCCACTCCTCATATGTCTTCCCCTCTAGGCATTCACCATCTTTGTTGCCCTCCTCTGCACACTCCAACAGTTTAACGTCCTTTTTGTACTGTGGTGCCCAGAACTGCACACAGTACTCGAGGTGAGGCCGCACCAGCGCAGAGTAGAGTGGGACTTCCCTCGACCAACTGGCAATGCCATGCTCAATGCACCCCAGGGTATGGTTGGCCCTCCTGACTGCCAGGGCACACTGCTGGCTCATATTCAACTTGCGGTCAAACACAACCCCCAGATCCCTCTCTGCAGGGCTGCTCTCTTCGAAGACGTCTCAGCGTCTCGTTGCCCAGTCTGTATGTCTGTGTTCTCATCATCCCACTCAGCGTACTGTCGCCCTGTCTGTGTGTATAGCCAGGGTTGCCCCGTCCCAGGTGCAGGACCCGGCACTTGCTTTTGTTAAACTTCACGTGGTTGGTGATTGCCCAGCTCTCCAATCTGTCCAGATCTCTCCGCAAGGCCTTTCCACCCTCATCATAGTCCACAACTCCTCCAAGTTTGGTGTTGTCGGCAAATTTTCTCAAAACATCTTCTAGTCCTACATTCAAATCATTTATAAAAACATTGAAGAGGACTGGCCCTAAAATGGAGTCTTGAGGGACCCCACTAGTGACCACCCGCCAGCCTGATGTGGCCCCATTTACCACAACCCTTTGAGCCCTACCCGTCAGTCAACTGCTCACCCATCGTATGATATTTTTGTTTAGTTGTATGCTGGACATTTTGTCCAGTAGGATCCTATGGGAAACCGTGTCAAAAGCCTTGCTGAAGTCCAGAAAGATCACATCATCTGGTTTCTCTTGATCAACTGGATGGGTGATCTTATCATAAAAGGAAATCAAATTTGTTAGGCACGACCTACCCTCACGAACCCATGTTGGCTGGGACCAGTGACTGCATTGTCCCCCAGGTGTGCTTCAGTAACTTCAAGGATCATCTTCTCCATAATTTTACCAGGTACTGATGTGAGATCGACAGGCCTGTAATTGCTAGGGTCTTCTTTCTTGCCCTTCTTGAAAACTTGCACAACATTTGCCAGCTTCCAGTCTACTGGAAGCCATCATAGGAAACACCTGCTAACGTTCACTTAGGCTTGAATTAGTCCTGTAATGTTTTTAAAGTTTCCCACTGAATTAGATTACCTTTTAGTCCATTTATTGTTATGTGCAATGCTTCCTGCATGTGTATATGCATGTGTGTGCAAGGAACATCCAGGTAAAATGA
The DNA here is from genome assembly GCF_009819795.1 of Aythya fuligula. Lineage (NCBI taxonomy): Eukaryota > Metazoa > Chordata > Aves > Anseriformes > Anatidae > Aythya > Aythya fuligula. The sequence continues at coordinate 95,059,727 of NC_045560.1, read as the reverse complement.
AAATGAGCATATAACCTCTAATGGAGGTCCTGAGGAAACCTCACAGTGTATGATTGTTGAATCCAGCCAGAAAACCGAGGCATACTTTAAAGACTTTGCCACCTACATAAATCATTAGCAAATAGTATTCCTGTTATAACCACCATCAGAAATGCATATATATATATTTTCCACTGGTACAATAGCACCTCTCTCTAACAAACCTAAAGCTCTGTTATATTCTGAAAAATATAACAGGGAATCACAAACAAAACCTGTCTGAAGTTACACCTGAGGAAAGGGGTTAAAAAACTTGACATAACTAAGTTATTGTGCTCTTAGACACATAGCTGTAGGAGTGCATGAGTCAACAATATATTTTATGACTAATAACAAGCTTACTGACACATTGTAGTGTATTAATATATAAATGACCTACTTTGAACTGCCCTCTCCTGCATTCAGTCTCCTGCTGAAATTCTCATATTAATACATTTATTAAAGCATAAATACATAAATACATCTTGGTTTTCTCCAGGCTCCAGAAAAAAAAAAAATCCACCTTATTATTTTTGACACTGATGTACTTTAGAAGAAGCTGCCACTCTTGAAACTTGAATTACGCATGCTTCCTGTGTTAGTACTAAACTGTTCCTGTAGAAAGCTGCACCAAGCTTTTGTGTTCAAGAGACAGTCCCTGCCATAAGTCCTTCAGACTCTTCAACCCTCAGTATGGACAAGAAGACACCTTGCCCATGAGGATTTCTAGGATTTCTTCAGTGTCCTCATGGATACACAAACATGGAACAGAACTGTAGAGGAGAGGAAAGCAATAACATACTAAGGGCAGTGGCCTTTGTAAGGCCAAAAACTTGCCAAGTACTGTGTTGGCAGACAGCTGTGATTAGGACACCACAGCTAGACAAATGAAGCCCATTCACCAGAGATCTGTGGAGGATGTGAGCCATGGAAAGAACCTTATTTCTTGCAGGAATGGAAAAATTGAAGATTATCTTTGTCAATCCAATTTAAATGCTGGAACAAAAAGATCTATATATAAAGACCAATCAGAGCTGAGAAGAATGAAGAACCAAACAATGCTTTCCATTTCCTTTTGGATGCAAACAGATATTGCTCCTTCCAAACATATTCTGCAATAGCTCCTTTCCAAATTTTGCCAGCAACTATGACAGATGCTGAATAAGAGCCAACATATGTCTGAGGCACATGTAGCACTCAGATTTTGAACATTTGCCTTTCCTTTCTTTGCTTGGATAGGCAACTTTGTCTCTCTAAGTGAACATCGAAAGATACCCTCTGAAGCTTAAGTACCATCATTATTGCTTTTTCACTATATTCTTTGTGTTATTGGGGCATACTGAATTAATCTGGTTATTTAGACTAATAATTCAATATTAGTACAAAATTAAGTCCACTAAAATCTGTCTATATCTGGGGTTCATTTATTTATTGATCAGATAAAAAAAAAATAAATTTACATTTTACTCCTGCTTCTTTCAATGGCAATCAGACTGCAGCACATTCAAATACATAAAAACAAATGGTGAAGATATATTCAGTGAAATTATGTATGCTGGTCTTACTACATTTCTTTTAATTCAAATTCTTTATAGTTTTACAAAGTAATATTTTATTTCAGTAAGAATATGTCAAATGTATGGTAAGTGGGAAGTGAATGGTGGCTATGCAATTAATAACATTTTGGGTAGCAGAAATAGAGTTGTTTGGTTAACCTCTAGAGGAACTGTTTGATTTTTTTTATTCTTCCAGAGCAAAACATGCAAAAATACGTATATGCAGACCAGAATGCAGCTCTTTGACATGATGTAAATCTGGCAGTTCTCTGCATCTGTGGCTACATATACAACTACATTGTTTATGTACATATACAACTACAGTGTTTCCTATGACCTGACATGAAGTTCAATCTGGCATTTAATTCCATAACAGGAAAGCAGAAACAAAATCTAACCATGAAGGCTGTGACTAAATTCCACTAAAATCAACTGCAAAGTATTTTATTGAAACAGAAATGGAGCAAAACATATGTAACTGTTTATACTCAAATATATTTTTATTCAAATGTACCACATTTTTATTCTGATATGCAATTGCATATATTTACTTACACAGCAGAAAACTTTCACAGCCATTTCCTCATCAAACTGGCCAAGGATTATCCGAACGTCATTACCCTGTAGATTAAATAAGATGCAAGGAAGTTAAATACAGTCACAGCCTTTCCAGAAACAACTTCAGCTGGCCATTCAAATCATGTGGAGAGTTGGAACAGATTACAGCTGCAGACAGCAAAATTCATTCAGAACTATTCCATGTTTTACATGTTCAAGATCTGGAAACAATGCAAAAGGGGGCAGCTGAGGTGTTTGAAAAAACGCTTAAGCAATTGCACTTATGAGAAAAAAACTGGAATGTTTATCTTGTGAAATATTACTACTCAAAAACAATAAATTACCAAATATTCTTTTGATGTCTTGCAAGACTTTTTTTCCTTTACTGTTAATTTTGTATATTAAAACATGAAAATGTTTTGGAAATATGTACTTTTTGCTGTTTAGAATCTATGACTGACTTAAAAAGAAATCATTTCACTTTCATACTTAGAAGTATATTAACAAAATATTCCTAAATTCTGAAGCACATAGAGTTAAGTATTCCTTGAGGAACTGGTCTGGCATTCTTTCACATGAAAAATTATGGCTAACTTCCATAAAATCAAAACCAGCTTTTTATAACTTAATATTACCTTTTATTTCACACAAAAGCTGGGTTCTCAGTAATAGGTTGAGCAAATATGATTTTTCATTTCTTTTATAAAATACTGGATTAGAATTACTAATAACTCTTTCCCTCTCCAAGGAAAAAAGAAACAGATGATTCAGTATGAATTTCAGTGGTGAAAAACATTCCAGTTTTAATTAAATCAATTTATCAAAGATTTTCAGTTTAGGTAATTTCTATGTTTATTTCCTGTTCAGTATAAAATACCATTATGGACAGTGAAGAAAAATACTATAATGCGTCTGCAGTTCAGTGCATGAAATTTATCTTCGCATGGTCAAAATGGTAAAATATATAATATGCTTTGCTCATTCTGAACCTGTGCATTTTCAATAAGCCTACTTGTCTTTATTTTTATAGTTAGCCACAGGTTGATAAAACAATATAAATCTTACTGAAGCAGATTAGATTATTTTTAAACAAATCTAGCAAGGTCATGTGAAACTAAACAAACAAATCACACAAATTATACTCACTGTCACCAGTAGTATTACATTTTTTGTAAAGACAAAAAGTAGATTTAGGAATTAAGTGGCTAAAAAGCTCATCCATGTTTTCTAGTTTTCACATTTTAGCAATCATTTTGCTCACTCTTGGAACTCCAAATTGCTTGACCTCTCTGAACATAAAAACACATATCTAATATTTGAAAAACAGTAGGTTTGTTGAAAAAAAAAAGTGACACAGCACTGAATTATTAAACTTAAAATTGAATAAATTCCTTTTCATTTTATAACAAGATGAGAACCAATAATAATAATAAAAATAACACCACCACCACGAAACAAACAACCTAACAAAAAAACCCACAGGACGTGTGCTATCTCATAGACTAGGAGTGCCAAAGGCTGTAGGCAAGATGTACAAGGTAAGAATGGATGTGCAGCATCACTGCTCACTGGCTGTAGACAACTTTTAAACTGAAGTGCCTTCTTCTGGTGGACATATAGTCATGCCTGTGGTACCATGCCTTAAGACATTACTTAAAACTGATTATCACATAAGCCACAACACATTTCCCACAGTAAATATGCTTTTATAGTAAAGCACCATGAGAAGTGTACGGTCCAACCTATTTTTTTCCCCAGAAATATCCTACTCCATTTCAATATTCTTACTGGCTACTGGGATTGTCTTATGCTAACATCATTGTGCAACCAATTTGGCAACAGCACTCAGACCCAAATCTTGCACGTCCAAACACACAGAATCACAGAATCATAGAGTATCCTGAGTTGGAAGGGTCCCACAAGGATCATTGAGCCCAACTCCTGGCTCCACACAGTACCACCCAAAAAAGAAATCCTATGTTTGAAAGTGCTGTCCAAATATTTCATGAACTCCAGCAGGCTCAGTGCTGTGACCCTGGGGGTATCCCAGTGCCTGACCACCCTCTGGGTGAAGAATGGCCTACCCCCCAGCCTGACCCTCCCCTGTCCCAGCTCCATGCTGTTCCCTCGGGTCCTGTCGCTGTCCCCAGAGAGCAGAGCTCAACACCTGCCCCTCCGCTCCCCTCGTGAGGGAGCTGCAGGCCACCATGAGGCCTCCCCTCAGCCTGCTCTGCTCGGGGCTGAACAAAACAAGGGATCTCAGCTGCTCCTCAAACATTCTGTCCTCTAGATCCTTCACCATCTTTGTAGCCCTCCTTTGGACACTCTCTAATAGTCTTAGGTCCTTCTTATACTGTGGTACCCAAAACTGCACACCAGTGCAAAGCATAGCAAGACAATCCCTTTCCCTCGACTGGCTAACAATGCTGTGCTTGATGCACCCCATGACACGGCTGGCCCTTTTGGCTACCAGGGCACAATGCTGACTCATGTTTAACTTGCCATTGACCAGAATGCCCAGGTCACTTTCCACAGGGTTGCTCTCCAGCCTCTCTTTCCCAGACTGTACATACATCCAGGATTGCTCCATGCTGGGTGCAGAATCTGGCACTTGCTCTTGTTGACAAATAGTTCTTGGAACACTTAGGACAACTTCAATCTCAGAAAGTAAGCTTTTCTCAGAAGAAAATGGAAGAGCTATCTAGACAAAGGTGCTCAGAGGCAGACAAATCAGAGAAGCAGAATGTAGCAAGCAAGGTACTTTGGGGTGAAGACTCAGAATGAGTCAAGGAGTTGCTAGGTTAAATGGAGAGTATGGGATTGCAGGGTCAAGCTGCCAGTGAACATCTGGTTAACTATCTTTTTCTTTGTCCAGCTTCATAATCTATAATTTTAGTTGGTTAGCCTTGGAAGGGAAACAACAAAAGAGATTCCTCCTGTTTATAAACCATGCAGATATCAATACAATGCCATAAAATGCAGTGTAGGGTTTTTTATGGATTACAGTTTAAAAAGAGTGAATAATTTAGTATGCAACCATTTAACTAAGAATTGTGTGCCAGAACATATGTAGAAGGAAATCATTTAGGAAAGTCTGTACAATAGCTCTTCATCTTCCATGCATAACATCTTTCTCTATGCAATGACATGCTCCTCAGCAAGCCTGTTTCTCTCAAACTCTGCTTTTTGCATTTCCGTTCACATTTTTCCCAGATTTGTCCCTAGAGAATTGCATTCAGTGTGGTAAATAAGCCTAGTTCAATTTGAAGCCAGAATTGGGACTGCTGACTGTCCTGTAAAACAGGCACTGAAGCTACAAATTCATGTGTCTGGGCATAATTCAAATCCCATGCATAGATTTTATCTGCACTGCAGTTTATCAGAACCGGGTTCATTTCAGTGCTCATGTGCTAGGACATATGTCCACGTTATAGTCTTATGCAAAAAGAGACATCAGACACTTTCTGGCACATAGTTTTTTCCCTCCTTAGGTCACATTGGTAATTCAACCAGTATGATTTCCTGGCACAGATACATTATTCTCCTACACCAACTCTCATAGGATTGATGCAAATTAACACAGCACAACTCTCTTGTAGGATTCAAAGAGGCCATCCACTGGATCCTAGCAAGTGCTAAGTATTTTGTCTTTTTCATAGAGTTGTACATTGGTTTTATGGAACTGAAGCATATTTGACAGAACAAGTTTTAATTCACGGAACTAGGCAGGTATCTATGAGAAGATTAAAAACATCCCATGGGGAAGGCAACTCACTAAACTACACTTACAAAAAAAAAAAAAAAAAAAAAAAAAAAGACCAGAGTTTAGACCATTTGCCAGATGGTGAGCTGTCATAGTTATGCTTCTCAGAGATTAAAGCAGCAATATCAGCATTTAATCTTTGCCCCTCAGTAAGCAATACATATGTTCCTACCCTTTGAACTACAGTTTAGACAAGAAAACTAAGAAAAGCTACACTTCATTTACCCACAGTTGTGTTGGACTCTCCATAAAAATGTTTTATAAATGAAGACTACCACACAGCCTTAAAAGTGACTGATTCTCTTGTTCCCTTCTTTCTTTCTTATGGGGAAAGATATTCTCTAAATATAAAGTGTATTTGGCACTGGGTAATACACTGTATTGGCAGCTGGGTAGTATAAACCCTGAATGAAGGTCAAGACATCTAAGATGTTCTAAGGAGAAAGGAAGAACTTGTCTTCCACTGCCCTTTCTGGTATCCCGGATATGAGGCACTCTTTAGCCTCTTCAGTTTCTAACCACTACATTATGCTGGAATAGGCAGCTATTATTTATTTTATTTTTTTTAGCCTGCAGAGCTGTGATCAGATTTTAATCTGTCTCATTTCTAATGAATAACACCACAATGTTGTATTACACAGCTTTCCAGAGAAGGATTGCTGCAATATCTCATCTGCCAGGAAGAGTCAATGTCTTGGCAGGCTCTTTATGAAATATCTAAATTGAACTGCTCAGATACTCTGTCATGTTCTCTACCATGTATCTGACAGTCAAGATGTTATCAATAAATCTACTCATAGCTGGGTAGCTTTGTCAATACAGGTATCCACATGTTTTGCCTCCAAAATGCCTGGATGTCCATTTGCAGGTGAGCCTCTAACTTAAGCTATGGAATTACTGGTGGAGAAGGTGAACTGGAGGATTTCAGCTCTCACCTCCACCACCACGTTATCTATGTTAGCACGCATGTCACTCGCTTAGATTGAGGCCACATCCAAACCCGTCCTTGGCCCCAAATTTTAAAATTCAATTAACTTGACTGTTAGAATGAGATCATGTTCAGTCAGCATCCAAAACATCTATTGTATTTGGGACATCAGATGGAAACTGTTTCATTCAATTGGAATTCATATATTTCTTTTTTTTTTTCCTACATGCAAGATACAAGTCAGTTGAAAGCAGAAGTGTTATTACTCATGCAGTTTGCCCGTGCATGCTTAGAATTTTCAAGCGTATTTAAGTTGATGTACTAATGCATATCTTCCAACATCCCTTTCTTTGAGCTACAATTTAAAAATGACTTGTAAAGACATCCTTAAGCCTAAATTTACTTTCCAATTGTGATTCAAAGAGGCTGGTGTCAATATGTAGTAAAACTTACGGTATTTCCAGGGAAAATATAGAACATATATTTCTGCATATCATAATAGATATTTCTATTTTGCATTGCACAATTCTATATTGTACTGAAATTCATTTAATTAATTTAAATTGTGTTTACTAAAATAAAAGGTATTTTATGTCTATTTTCATCACAATTACAGTAAACAGCCACCAGTTCACCAATCTTATGTTTACATCTCCTTGACAAGAATGAACATTTTCAGAATTGAATAGCTAAGTTATGTACCTAACAAGTGATCATATATTTCTATGAAGAATAAGTGATTGTCTAGATATATGCTTATTTATTGCTTTAGTAATTCATTTTGCAGAGGAAATCAAGAGATAACTTTAAAATATTGTTTGATAGACTCGTCTGGTCTTTCCTATAAAACAAACAATATGTTGTTGACATATGGGAAGGCTGGAATCTCACTGCTTTTTCTAACCTCCTGCCTAAACACACTTGCTTATATGCATCTGTTCTTGTTCTAACATATTGGTTTAAAAATCTGGCTTCAAAGTTCTTAGTTTTCTGATACCATGGGTTAAACACCTGGCCAAAAATGTGGAGTTCACCAATAACACATACTGGAGTCTTTTCAACCACAGATGGGAAATACAAACTGGCTTAAACTGGACACACATATATGGTTCTATATAAACATGATCTTATACTTTAAGCATTCAAGTTTGCATCTGTAGGAATAACGCACAGTTAGTTTGCCATGCTTCAGACCTTTTCCAGGTAGATTCTGTAGTGTCCTAAACTTATATAGGTTGACATCCTTGTATAAATTTCAGTATTTCAATAGTGTTCAGTCTATTATTATTTTTTCCGGTTTTACGCATATTTAAGCATTTGCAGGATTTTGATTATGTATTTTATGTATTTGATGCCATCAGCACCATTTAAAAAAGCTTCCTCTTGCTGCTCAATCATTTTTTCATGTTCATATGCAATCTAAGATTCATAACTCCTATATCTAGTTTATCGTTGGTTGCACTTCATAGTATTGCTAAAATATAGTTTTAATTTTACCAGATGCCAAGAACCTAAAAAATCATTATAAGAGAGAGATGCTAAATTATTCTGTCAAATTTCTCTTTTTTTTTTTTTTTTTCTCTACTATTCATATGAAATAATGCAAATCACTATAAGCAAATAATTCAATCTAGAATGCTATGAAGCTAATGGAAAGATGCTCAGTGTTTCAGTACATGATAATCTACCTTAAAAGGGCTCTGAGTCCAAAACTTAAGAGTTTTTTCACATATATGACTAAGAGTGATGCTTTAGGTATGAATATTAAACCAGCAACAACTTGCTTTGCTTTACATCCTTATCAGTAACTATAAAAACTTTGATACGCATGGGCATATGAGGGCCTACAGGAAAACTGGGAAGGGACTTTTTATCAGGGATTATAGTGATAGGATAAGAATAATGGAATAGAATAGAATAATGGCTTTAAAACAAAAGAGGGTAAGTTTAGATTAGATACAAGGAATAAATTCTTCACTCTTGGGGTGGCAAGGCCGAGTTGCCCAGAGAAGCTGTGGATGTCCCATCTCTTGAAGTGGCGAGGTTGGATGGGGCTTTGAGCAACCTGGTCTGGTGGGAGGTGACCCTGCCCATATCAGAGGGGTTGGAACTAGGTGATCTTTAAGGTCCCTTGCAACCCAAACCATTCTTTGATTCTATGATGACATTCATTGACATTTGAGGGCAGGACTAGGCCCTCAAAATGTCATTTGTTAACCTTATTATGCAGTGACATGCTGTAGCCACTTCTGCTGTAGTCACTCTTAGGCAAATTTTATTAGCCTTCTACAGATGACAAAAAAGTCAAATATCACAACATAGTCACCACCTTCTCTTTATTCCACAAACAGTATCACATACCTTAAGCTTCTTTACACTTGTGCAAGGATCATTGGAGAAACTCTCAGTATCTGAAATTTCAATATCTTCACCATACAGGACGCCAGTCAGATCATTCCTCACCTGTCAGAAGTTGAGAAAAAGGCAAACTAGTGAACTCAGTGAGGCAGAAGAAAATGGACCATATTTATCCCTGCAATGACAAGCAATAGTCTCAATGGTGGTAATATGTACACACATTTTTTTCCATTTCATCTAAAAATTGATCAAGGCAAATTCTTTTACTACCATAATCTACTATCAACCAATCTACCATGTCAAGAGTTTATATTACATGTGATGAAAATTTCATAGTGGACTCCCATTTTGAAACACGGGACCAGACAATTCTTGTGAATTTCCAGTGCTTCTAAGACCAAAAGCTTTCTTATAGCCAAAGCAATGTTTGAGACCATATAAAGGTGAAAGACTTGTCAGAAAATTCTCTAAGATTGTGAATTCCAAGGACTGACTTGAAATCACTATCAGCTGGCCCTAGCATGAATCAGCAGAGCTTAGCTTATGTCACTTAGGGTTGATAAAGCTTAATGAACTGCTCTGTGCCTCCCCCTTTCCTATGGCATATATCTTTTCGTGGGGCATCAAGTGTTTAAGCACGGTTTGCTAAAAGGTGACACAAGTAACCATGTTATCTACAGATTTTCTCATCTGATTTTATGGTGGCAAGATAACTGAGCTGCCTAAGAGCACAAATATGCCAAATAACATACAAAACAATCTGGTGGACAGTTGTAGGGTGTTTGCTCTTGTTGTTTGTTTGTTTCCCGTTTTCCATACAACCACTTCAAGGTTTTCTGTCTTAATCACTGCTGTTTTTCCTCCAGTCATATGATTGCAAAACCAGAGCTTTGTGCTACTGTTTCTAATACATGAGCAAAAATAATTTTAGATGGAGATAACATGGTTACAGATTGAAGCGAAGAGAGAGGCACTCTGATTTTAATTTAATAAAATTATGATCACACTCATTTCACTGATTACCTTTTTTGTTTGTAACAATATCAGAAACAGGAGAAACAAATCATAGTGTAAAAGAAATAAAAACAGACATTGCATACAAACACAGGAAATACAATGCGTATGTGACATTGTGTTGGAAAATTTAGAAGTACATAAATCATATGCAGATACTTTCCAATGACCCTCTCCATGAGTCAGTAGAATTACAGATTTTAAATCTCCCTTCTAACTGTCCTTTTCCTTAATGTCCTTTGAAAGACAGTCACAGTCCATTCTAAACAATTAGAAAATATTTGCTATACAGTGGCATGGCCAAGAAAAGAACAGGAAGTGTTATCTGTCCTTCACCAGTAGAAACTCCTCCATTCAAATTTAGATAACTGTAAAGTTTATTTTATGAGAAGACAATTTAGCCATCCAAAGACCTAGGTATTGATATATTCCCTCTGCTGAAAGCCTGTCACGCTCATGCCTAAGAATGCAGTAAAAGCTAGAGGGTGCAATGTGACATGAAATGTCACATGTGAGACATCTCAGTTTAACTGGCAGCTTTACAGACAAACTCATCACTTCAAAATCCTTCTGCCTTTCTTTAATGCATGTTTGTGAGTGTCTCCCAGTCTACACATGTAAGTTGTTCTGTTGGGTGTATTTCATGTTTGTATGTTATTGACAAAATACTATGCAACTATTTTTGGTATGCTGTTTAACTGTTAGATAAAGACATGTTTTGGGGGTAAAAAATAAGGACATTTTTGTACTTTGGTTTTGGCTGGAATAATTTATTTGTAGAGGCTTGCATGATGCTGTGTTTGGGATTTTTGATGAAAATAGTGTGGATAACACACTGATGGTTTTGGTGTGGCAGAGCAGATCCAAGGACATTCAGCTTCTTGTGCTGTCCTGCCAGAGAGGAGGCTGGGGGAGCACCAGGAGCCAGGAGGGGAGACAAAGAGACAGCTGGCTCAGGCTGACCAAAGGGATATTCCATATCACTTGGCAACATGCTCAGCAATAAAAGCTGTGGGACAGGAGGAGGAAGGGAAGGATGTTCGGAGTGATGGTGTTTGTCTTTGAAAGAAACTGTTACATGTGTTGAGCCCTGCTTTCCTGGAAGTGGCTGACCACCTGCCTGATGATGGGAAGTAGTGAATTCTTTGTTTTGCATGCACAGTTTTTGCTTTAACTCGTAAATTGTCTTTATCTCAACCCATGATTTCTTGCACTTTTACATTTCTGATTCTCTCCCTCATCCCATGTAGAGAGAGTGAGTGAGAGGTTGTGTGGTGCTGAGCTATCTACTGGGCTTAAACCAGAACAGTCCTTTTTGCGAATTTCTCTTTAAGCTGGTTCTGCATGTTTCTTGGTTGACCAATGAAGTACTTCTAAAGGTCATTATGATGACACTGATTGTCTTTATTACTTCTTTTAAGGCCTCTGCTTCACCCTAACACTTTTAGCCATACACTCAAATTACTGAGCCATATTGTTACTTTATTATAAGGCTTTTTACAAGGCATAAAACAAGTGGACATATGGACAATTATTTTATTAAAAATTAACCAGTTTTAGAGAAGTAACAATCAGAATGTGCCCACCAAGATTTGGGTTATATTCTTCATTCTTTTGTGATGTTATAGTTAGTTGTATGACATTCATAGACATTCTATGAAGGTATATTCACTGACCAAAAAAGAAAAACAAAAAAGCCAACAAAACAGTAAATAGTTGTTTTCTCCAAGTATACTAGTGAAATGGAGGACTGATATTTTAGCTCCAGCAATCCCATTAGCTGCTCCTTATGATACCAGTCTTTCTTGATACAATGTAAAATTGCCTTTCTGAAATAGACAGTTGGTAATATCAAAAGAAAATAGACCTCTCTTGATCATAGTTTAGCTAATGTTCAAAATCCATCTCCTTAGTATTGAAGTTCACTAAAACTATCATATGATGCTTAGAAAAAGCAAATTTTCTCTTAGCTAACAGAACTGTACTTTCCAAAGTCATACAAGTTGTCATATGTTTCTAGCCCATAGTGTCCTACCTTCTTCTATAAAACAAGATTTTTTTTATTTTTTTTTTTTCCCCAGGCTTGCTTTTCTGATATTTTCTTCAGTTTTTCTTTTCCTGGAACAGTTTTTAGTTGTTTTTGCAATCTCAGGAAGACTAGATCAACATTACTCAGTTGATCTGAGCGGAGAACAGCTGATTCACGCCAACTATCTTCTTGTCAAATCAGACCATGGGAAAATTATAAAAATTAAAAACTATTAAAATAGACTAGCATTTACAGATAAGACTCAGTGGACTGCACCTGATTAGAAGAATTATCCATTCAGACCAGCTACTGCCTTGCTATGCTTAGAACTTGTTCATGAACTTTACATTTGAGGTGTTCCTTTTTCTTAAGAAATAGGCTTAGGAACCATAATGAATCTTTTTTTTGAACAACACATTTAAATTCAGCCACTGAGAAATATCTATTCATCCCACCCCACCTTCTAGAAGCCCAGTACTCTGAAGCTTTCAAAGAACTTGGACTTTCCATTGAACTATTTCTTAATCTCCCCAAAGTCACATTTTATTACATTTGGTGCCAGAGAAGTTGAAAACCTTTCTTCTCTTCACTGCCACAATCAGATTTTGGCTGTTTTGCAGATGCATCTGTTGTGGAGATTTTGCCAAAAGAAAGGTGTTTCTATTTCTATTATAACAACTAGATATTAGAAATTTTATCAGAATTTACAGCATCACCTTTTTTTTTTTTTTCTCCAATCAAATCAAGTAAGTTTTTTTCCCCAATTTGTCACACAACTCATCTAACAAATCTTATCTTATGCCTTGGTCTCAGGGTGTTTTCACTACATTTTTCAGTCTTTGCTTTCTATTTGCATAATTTTGGCACCCTGCTCAGGTTCTTTTCTTTCTAAATATTCTAAGTATCTGTTGACACAGTATTGAGACTTGTGTTTCTCTGCCTTCTTACAGAAGTCCTTCACTTCTTTGAAACAATTTAACTTTGGATTCTTCTGATTTGGATTTGGGTCTGACATTAGAATTTGGAAAAACTGGCCTCCAGTTTCTACAGCAGCCAATTCTTGTAGAAAATGTTGCAATTTTGGACTGAATTTGTGAAACTCGGAATAGAAAATGCTGCACACTTTGCTTAAGCAGGTACTGGAATGTGTACCACCAGCAGTACATGCAGTTTGAGAGCTCAGCAGTAATTGTTCCATTCCACCAACACTCTGAGCGAAGAAAATTGAAAACAAGCAAGCAGACAAACAAAAAATACGCTTCTGCTTATTGCTTATTGTGTAGTATGAGATAACTTCAACTGGAGGAAATGGATGTACAAAGCTGTAATAAAACTGCATTAAAATCTGGTGGCCATCTGAAGTTCCTAAGTAAATTTTGCATCAATTTATAAAACAGAGATATTATAATTCCATGTGATTTAGTCCATTGTTAATAATTTAGTGAAGCTTGTACCTATATGTCTGTTTACAATTTTAAACATTTTAAAGAAACTAATATTTCATTTTCCCCAAACCAGGATTATCAGACCCGATAATCAATAAGGCTCTTGACGGACTCTAGTCCTTCACTCACAAAAAAAAAAAAAGAGTGCTTTACACAGCTCTTCATAGAAAGCTGGATGAAATTGGGATTTCACCTTACTTCATATTTAATAGATCTATATATAGTCATCTTCAAAAATTACTAGAGGACAAATATGCTTACTTAGCAACAAGCTAAAAAAAAAAATAAATAAATAAGGTTCTATGTCATATGTAAGGAATGCAGCTGCAGTCAGAAAAGGATGGCCCTTGTGCTTGAGGCAATGGATGGAACACAAGGGAATTGTTTTTTATTCCTCATCCTACCAGAGCTGCTCTGTGATATAGCTCATATGACCTAAACAAGATTCTAAAGTTTGCTACCAATTCTGTCTGTTTCTCTTTCTGTGATGTGGGTGGTAGCAATACTTGCCTACCTCATAGCTGCTGTATCAAATTCAGTGATGTTTGAGAGCCAAACAACAAAGTCCCTGACCCTGCACCTGTGAAGGAAGAAATACACGGATTTTGAGGAGCCAAGAACTCACATTGAAAAGAAATAAATGAATTTCTTTAATCTCAACAAACTGAGAGAATAGACACAATGACTAAATAAGCTGAAAAAAAAAAAAAAAAAAAAAAAAGAAAGTCTAGATGAGACCAAACTACAACATTCATGTGGTCTTTATCAGGAAATACGTGTTTAACAAAAGGAAATGAATGTTCGGAAACTGTATGGGCTGTCCTTACGGAAGAGGGAAGTGAGTGCTATTACACATTAACTGGACAAGGGCCCTTGCCTGACAGGGCTCCATCCCTCACTGCCCAAGTGAGGGGATCAGGACAGGTCTGGATATTACCAGTTTCAACCATGAGTCTAGACCATCAGCCAGGTTCATAGTGATAAGGTCCAAGGTAAAGAATGCTACAAGTCAATCCATGAGTCAGGGAAAGGATCGGATCCAGTGAGAGGAACTACTGTCATGCACACTTGGTGACTGCAGGGCACTGACGTGACAGGTCTGAGAACAAGCAGGGAAGTCAAGTCCGTGGGCCTAAACCAACTACATCCATGCCACTCACAGTTGTGATGAAGATAGGGACCAGCACTACTTCAGCATCACTTGGGCAGGGACTGATGGCCCTGGGACGAGCTGAAATGGGGTTGTGGGCGGAGGGCAGGCTTTGGGAGCTATTGGTGGAGAGGACTATTGGTATTCTCAAGTCCCTGACACTGAATTTCTATTGTTGGCATGTTGTTGACTTCCTGTGTGATCTCCATAAGATGATTCTATCTGCTCAAAGTACAGATGACCCCCTACTTCACAATGATACAAAAGTGACAAGAGTATTGATTTTATTTTAGGTGAACAGATATTACTAACCTCAGTGGGACTGTTCACATAAGCATCTTCTCACCAAGAGTAAATTGCTAGTATTCATTTTATCTCAGTATTTCATTTTATTTTATTCCTTTTTCCCAGAAAATAGTAAAGAAAGGAGATGTTCCTGATGAATTGTCAATCTAGGGATGGTGGTTTGGATTTAGTAGCCTCCACTACTTAATATTTCAACCTCTGTTTCAGATGATATATTTAAAGGTATAGTTTGTTCATTTAATCCTAACTCTGCTGGTTACAAAATACATTTTATAATTTTTAGATTAATCATACTACTTTGCTTTTAACAGATATTTCCAATGACATTTTGGTTCACTAAAGCTGCATGTAAGTACTGCAAGCTAAATCCTTGTTGTTAAGGGCAGTCTAATCCTACCAGATGTTGATCATAAGAGACTCCTAATGAATAAGAACTGGTCAGACGAGAGAGATTACAGTCAGATATTTTACTAAGATTTCCTGCTGCTGAGATTTATACTGTGTACTTTATAATGTATTGTCAGAGTTTCAGTATGGATATATAAATATATGAGAATAAAATAAATACATAAATTAAAATAAAAAAAAGACACTTCCTCATTGCATAGACCAAACATAAATTGTTAGTAATTGCAATGGATAGATTATGGTTTCTGGGGTTAGTAGAGATAGAAGCATCTCACCAGATACGATGTGTTACAAGCAAGCATAATTATCCCTATTTTCATTCCTCACATTTAGAGGTTTAGGAGCACTAAGTGAAATTTACTTACAAGAAATAATGTATCTGGAGAAGAGAGATTTAGAAATGCTAATAGTTGTCATTTGCCTTAATTATAGGAGAAAACTGAGGTATACTTATATAGATACACACAACATTTGGGATTATAAAAGCAAAAGAGCAGGTAGGACCTTATTTTGAACAAAAAGACAACACCAAACAAAAGCATGGATGAACCAAAAGGAAACAGTAAAATATAATCTCAGGTATTAAGAATAGAATCACACTTCCTAATAAATAAATAAATAAATTTAAAATACTTTTTTGTGTGTGTGTGTGTAAAGGAGAAAGAAAAACAGAGATGTACTGGACTTCCATTTTTTTCTGGTAAATGTGGTTTCACATAAAGCTTATGTGAATGATTACCTCATAGCTCATGCTTATTCAAGCATAAGTTTTTATGAAGTTAGGATAAAATGCTCTAACTTTCCCCCAAATTCTACAAAGTAGATTTTCCTTTTTCTTATGCTTTTTGGTCATAGAAACTAACAGTAATCATGAACTCTCATGCTATTCCTAATAGCTGTGGGTAAAAAGAATTAATCAGAATTTAGGGTTGTTGTTTTAGAGGGATGTCTATTATATTTATTTATTTATTTATTTAAAGTTGGCATACAGTTAGAAGTTGATTTCTCTGTAACAAAAACAGAAAATCAATCTATCTCATCATGAGGTCATTTGCTACCAAATGCCAGCATACTACAGTGACATTAAAATTTAACCAGGAAAAAGAAACAGATCCACACAAAGAGATTTATAAAAAGCATATGTTCTGCTTACTCTACAAATTTATAAGGATCTACACAATAGGTTAAGCAGGGCTTTGAAGAGTCCAGCTAAACAAACTCTCCTCAATAAAGACTGGCTGTTAAGAAAGTGCACAACTCTGCAGTAGAGGGGTGAGGGAAAAGGCATGGTGCATTCCTTTAGGAAAAAAATGTGTAAGGCATTGCAAAACCAGAAAGGATCCCAAAGATGATGTAGATCAGCTACAACAGCAGTTTCCATGCAGATTTCAGGAACACTGATGAACAGACTCGAAGAAGCAAATATACACAAAATATACTTCTGGTTCCTTGAATGTGATATATTTTCTAGAACACTGAAGGCCATGTGGTTTGGATAAATAGGACACTTTTCTACAAGTTTATCAGACCTAATTGCTACAGGTAGTAGAATAAAAGCAAAGGGTCTGAAGCATGTAACATTATATAAAAATAAGTTTCATGCCATGTACTATGGACACTACAATAAGTAGTGTCCATACTAAGAATAGGTTATTTAATAAATTGAAAACCAATGCCAGAAGAAATTAAGCAAGAAATCAAAAATGTTTGTTTATTAAAGCAAATTAATGTAATAGGACTACTGAAAGTTGGTGGAAGCAGTCACATAAGAAGGAGTGTTAAAATCTTGGAGGTAATACAGAGGTAGACAAATAAAGGTACTCTATAATATTATCTGTGGCAAGTAATTAACAACATACAATGAAAAATATACAATATGTGTTCTGACAAAAAAAAATAATAAAATCACATGCTTTAGGGGATGTGCTTTGATAACAAGAACTACTTTAAAAAAAATATTTAGAATGCATACTAAATCTGATTTACATTGGTGAATTTGATCAAGATTAGGAAATATGGACAGAATAAGATGTAACGTATGAAATAAATAAAAAAATAATAGTTTAAAAAAGTTCCATGTATTTTGTTTGAAGCATAAACTATTATATCACTCTCAAAAACACTTCTGTAGTATCTTTCTCATGGCACAGGAAATGTGTGAATAATGAACTAAAAGTTAGGGGCTCTCAACACCAAATTACATCACTACAGGTGGACAATATATAGAATTTATTAGTAGCTCTTAAGTACACACATTCCAGACTACTTAGAAAGAGCCCATTTACTAAAACAACTCTAAACAGAACTCATTAGGGGTGGATAATTCAAACGGGGGGACCCGTGCTGGAGCAGTTTGCTCCTGGGGGATGGATGGATGGACCCCGTGGGATGGAGCCGTGTGGGAGCAGTGCTTGAGGAGCTGCTGCCTGTCGGCAGTCCATGTGGGATCAGTTCGGGAAGGACGGCATCCCGTGGGAGGGACCCCACAGGGAGCAGGGGCAGAGTGACTGTGAAGGAGTGGCCGAGACGAAGTGTTAGGGACTGGCCACAGCCCCTGTGCCCTGGTCCTCCTGTGCTGCTCCGGAGGAGGTGGAAGAGGGTAGAAGGAGGAAAGGTGTTTTTTGGTTTGCTTTTGTTTTCTTACTGCTTTAGTCTGTTACCAATAGGCAATAAATTATACTGATCTCCCTTATGCTGAGTCTGTTTTGTCCATGATAGTAATGGGTGAGTGATTCCCTTGCCCTTATCTCAACCCATTAGTTTTTCTCATCATATTTTCACCCCCATTATTTTGAAGAGGGGGAAATAGAGAGCTGTGTGGTAGTATAGCTACCTACCAGCCTGAAACCACCACATCTGCTAATGGCTTAATTACATCAGACTCAGGGGACTATGTCAATATTTATGAAAACCTCTGTATCCAGGAATAAGCATTGTAGTAACTGAAAACTATGAGTAGAACCTTCGGTGGAAAATTAAAAAAAAATAATAATAAAATAAAATAAAATAAAAATGTTTACCTAACACAAAAAACGGATGTCATTTTGATGAAAGGGGGATTATAGAAATCATACCTGTGAGAATACAGACAATAGGAAATTATTACTAGTTCAATAATCTTTTGAAATAGCAAACCACATTCCTCAGTCTTCCTAAATGTAGAACGGTCAACAATATCACACTAAGATTTAATTCTATATTCTGTCTGAACTATGGGAGTATTTGTCCTCATCGCAATACGCCAGGTTATTTGGGCTTTAGGCTTTTTAGGAATGGAGCGGCAGACTTGGCTGAGTTACCATGATAAAAAATTTCAGTAACTCACTTTGCACTTGGCAGTATAGTGCTCCATACAGGTTTGTTTAGATCAAATTTGTAAAAAAGATCTGTTTAAACTTCATAAGTCTATCTATAATTTTCTCCCAGATGAAAAGGGGAATACAGATGCTACTTCGGGGACGTAAGACCTTCACAGGACTATGTTGAATCAAATCACACAGAATCACAGAATTTTCTAGGTTGGAAGAGACCTCAAGATCATCGAGTCCAACCTCTGACCTAATGCTAACAGTCCCCACTAAACCATTTCCCTAAATGATAATGCTAATCATGACAGTTTTACCATATGAATGGTACTCCCACCCCATGTTCCTTCCAGGTAGGAGACAGTAAAAACTTTGCTTCTCGCTCTTCTGAGCCAGAAAAATTCTGCTACATTCAAGAACTAAATTAGATGCTGACTAGAGTGATGGTACTGAGCAAAGAAAAGCAATCAGGAGGTTCAAAAAATAGTTTCATCTTTTCTTCCATTGTGTATTATTTACATACAAAGAATTTTCCTCACTTGCACCTGTCTGTTAAACAGTGCCATTTTTTTCTCTTTTCATAAGATTGAGTTTTTGTAGTGGGTGTTACTTAAGACTAAAACTTTAATCCATTTGGAATTAAAGTTAGAAGAAATCAAACTGAAGATATATGACACGAAAGTAGAGGGGCATTTCTTGCACTGGTATTTATTGAAGTTTCATATTAATGTTTAACTATCAAAAATAATTTACAAACCTTCTGGAGTCTTTAAAGGAAGAAGCATAACATACTGATTAACTTTCTTTTGTCACTGGGACCCTGACACAGTTGTTCTGAGGGAGCAACTAATTTACAGATCTAAATGTCCCCATTCTGGGCTTGTAAACACTGCTGATATGATCATTCTGTCAAAACCTTTCACCATCCACTATCTGTGACAGATACCTGCACTCTATTCCTTTTTATAATGCAGAGAAACAAACTAATTTCACAAATATTTCTGAAGCACAATCTCTTTTTGGATCCTCTCTATTTGTGAGACCATGCAAATCAACTGCAGCTCAGATCTTCCAAAGAAGGAATGTGAATCTGGCTAATAATTATTATAATCAAGAGTTTGCACTCATTCATCTATACAGAAGAAACCAAGGAGTAATGAAATCATAAGGAACAGAGACACTATCAGTGCTACAAGACAATATCTTTCCTACTCACTTTCAAGTCCACAATTCAGAAAGTTAAAAAAAAAACAGCAAATTTTCAGTAGTGACCATCTTCAAAATAGGGACCAAATTCCTCCCTTTGGGTCTCCTCACACTATTCTATATTCTAATTAATACAAATAATATCTTCCAAGCTAGCTGAATAATCTGGGGAATGTGGGAAAAAGATCTTCCCCAGAAACCCTATCATGGTTTCATATACAGAAAATACTTCTGTAAATACTATCTTTAAAATACCAAATAGTAATTGTTAGAGAAAACAAAAAATAATTTTTATTATATCTGTAGCTGCACTTTGTTTTTAGTACATTCATATCTATATATTTTACATTACTTTGTGTAATGTGCTGTAAAATTTCTGGTAAGAATACTTGATAAGTTCAATTTTATTGTTATTTGACACTATAAAGAGGTACAAATAAACA
Organism: Aythya fuligula; assembly: GCF_009819795.1. Lineage (NCBI taxonomy): Eukaryota > Metazoa > Chordata > Aves > Anseriformes > Anatidae > Aythya > Aythya fuligula. Next base: position 95,039,240 of record NC_045560.1, on the reverse strand, counting down.
AATACAACTAGTATTTTTTCTATTTGGGAAATTCATTACTCAGTGCAGTGACCTGTGACTCCTGAGTGTAGTGTCATGGATGTCCACAGAAACTCCTGCAGTATTCATTCATGTAAAATTTTGAAAAGACACAGCATTAAAAGCTTAATTCTACAGTAAGCAATTAAAACCTTTGTGTAATGCAGTTAGTCCAGTTTTAATTGTATGAAAAATAAATTCCCTAAGAAGTATTTTCATCAATGGTGGGACAGACAATATCGAGAAGACACACTGCATTTAAAAAAAAAAAAAAAAAAAAAAAAAAAAGTGGGTTCTTGATAAATTGACCCTACCAAACAATGCACATGATGGAGTACACAGTGCCACTTGAGACTACCATACTTCCTTGAAGATGGTTAAAGACACAGATTTGTTAAGAAATTAGAGCTGCCAACCAGGTCGTGATACTTATCAAACTTCTGACAGTTATCAAACAGCTGGTATTAAACTACAGAATACTAAGAATGAATTTGAGAAAGGGGAGAAATTCATTTATCATGAAGAGACACATTATATTTCGTACATATCAATAGAAATGTCCTGTCACCTGCATCACCTTTACAAGGAATGCTGCTTTTAGATTAAATAGGGTAAGGCACTTTAATTCCCTATGAATGTTGAGTCTGTCCTCTAAAAGTGTACTGTTAGTGCTTAAGAGTAAGTCTGTAAAAGTACATACATTACCTAAAGAATAGTTTCACTAGCTTCTAAATCATAGACAGTACATAGACATTTCACTTGAGTCACTTTTTTTCCTTATAAAGCAAATCCCAAATGTGTATTTTCATCCTGCTTTTCCAAATTCAGACTAATCCATTAGACATTGTGTGGAAATAGCATGCATTCCTCAAGACTACCAAAGGACCATTAAATACATAAAGGACCAAGCCTAAATACGTAATTCCAGAGAAAATAGAAACTTAACAATCTTTTGATATCTAGGTCAAGACTCTACTGGCCAAAGATGAAGATCCTGTGGTAGCGGTATAATTCAAGTAGAATGTGGGAAGCCACCTGTGGTATACTATTGATGTACAAGGTACTATTGATAACAATTAAAAGGTCATTTTTAGAACCACTTCAGAAACACAGCCTGAATTGTAGTTTCATAAGGGCTATAGCACATGTCAATGACTCACTGGTATGTTCAGGTGGAAAATATCCACATTGTAAAATAATGCACAAATTCCTTTTTTTTTTTTTTTTAATTATTAATCAAGAAATAGATTATGCATCGCTATTTTGTAGTATAAGAATATGCAGGAAGCTAACAGTCAAACCAAAGTTATTCCTAATGTAGAAACATACAGGACTACACATTTTCAAACACTTTCAACAGCTCCAAACTCTTCTGTTTCGTAAGGCAGCATAGTCATATGAGGGTTTTTTTATGCCAGACCAAGCAGGCTGGGAGGAAAAAAAAAAAAAAAAAAAAAAAAAAAAGGAAAAAAAAAGGTCCTGGAAACAATAGTAGTAATCTCAGTGCACTTCATATAGACTTAAAGCATGCTACGACATAAAATTTGCCCTAAACAAGATCTAAAGATCCAGATACCAAGATGATCTAGACAAAGTAAAAGTAACCAGCACAACTCATATCATGCTGTCATTCTTTTTGGGCAATCAGCGTACACAATATCAATAAAAGTTTTATATAAATTAGCAGTGTATCTTCAACACAATTTTTCCTCCATCTCATCTGTGAATCAAAATCCAGAGTTTGTTGAATTGCTCACCTCTTTGAGGATGAGACATTAATCCTAAAAAGACTGAAGCACTGATTTCTGTGAAAGCCATCCCAGCAGAAGGAAGCAGCAGCCATGTAAGAGCTGTACGGGGGCTATGCACCCACCTTCAACTGCTGCCACCAGATAAGGTGAGCAGTGGCTGTGATCATTCTGCAAGGAATCATTCCTGCTAGGAAACCTCACCTCAGCATGCCTATAACTGAATGCTTCCTGAAGAAATGTCTTGATGTTACTGTTCTGTTTCCAAACCCAAAGAAGGAAAGGCAGTCCTAGGAAATGTCAGAAAGGCACATGAAGTGGAATAGGATTACATGTGCAAAATTAATGACATCTAACATTTAATTAGCATGGTAATGCCACCCATTACCTGAGGAAAAAGGATAAAATTAAAAATAAAGCTGAGAAATTCAAGACTAATAAAAGACATCCAGGCACCTAATATCAACTCTTTACTACTAAAATGTATTTTCAAAAGGTGTCATGCACTTGAGACAAAGTCAAATTGTGTTTTTCAGGGAAGCCCCCAAAGTTCTCCCCATCTCTCATGTGTAATGTCAGAGTTGAAGTTCAAGGCTGCTTAAAGGAATGAGAGAAAGTCACTATAAATCTGCATCAGAAAAAAATACTTAAAATAATCCAGTTAATATACACTATGCTAACTTTAAACAACATCAATTTTTCAATCCAAGTTAAAGTAAAGTAAAGCAAGACAAAGCAGTGGCTCTACTAGACCATTTTCATCTTTCTGTATAGGACTACTACATAATTAAACGTTGTTTCATAGTTTGGGGATTATCCCTTACTCCTCCAACTTTAAAGAGACCACTGAAGCTATATTAACAGTTTTTTGAATATCGAAGAAATACTTGCAACAACATTTCCTGCAATGGCGTATGGCTGCTATTTCACACTTTATTTACTTCAGAATCCTCAGAAGGATGCCATATGGTGGTGATAATTTACTGTACTTGAGCTTCTCAGTTTGGTTCACGTAATTCCTCCACTGAGATTTAAATTGTCAGCTAAAGCTGGACTCCAGTTACCTGTGAAAAGTCCTTCTAGACAAGAATTTTTCCCCTGGCTCTTGTATGCATCTTTTTTGAACACTTTAATGCTTTCATTAATTGTGCTTGCTTTTTCTCTTTCCTGACAGACTTCTACATTCTGAAATTTCTTCCTTCTAGTACTTTTCCTTAAGCTCTTTAAATCACAGCAATTCTTGGCATATCTTATAATCAACTCCTTTACAAATAAATTCTGCACATCATTTTACTGATTTACATTACTTTGAATGGGATACTGAACAGGCGTTATTGTCCTAAGTTTTGTCTCTTTTACAGCAATGTAGTTAGAAATACCATGGTGGCATCTTTTCATTTCATTGGCTTCATGGTCTCTTTTCTTACAGAAGAATCCTCCACGGACACATTAATGCAAGCTAACTGGTTTAAGAAAGTAAAGCCATTTTTATCCATGACTTTAAGGGAAGAAGTTTTCTTTCCTTGCTTAACGAGGAATTAGTTAAAGGGAAAATGATACAAAAATACAAGTAGTTTATCAGGAGTATCTGAGATAAAATCTCTAATTCAGTATGGAAGCCAGAAGACAAAATCTTCTAGGCTGCCTGAGAATTACTTGATGTGTTTTATGCTCTAAAGAAGCAGGAAGTTTCATTTGTAGTCTTTGGGCAACTCGTTGGCAACTTTGCATGGTGAAAATTAAGTCTGTCTGTTATGAACTGGCAGTCATCTCCTTGACCACGTGTGCTAATTCTTTCTACTGTCACTGTCCTTTCCATTTCAGCATTACAGTTTGTGCTTGGAATTCACAGATCACCTGGAATCAGACTTCACCCTTCTGTATCCCCACAAGCACTAACAACAATCTGTCATAAAAAAAAATGTTCTGTACCTTCATAGGCATATGCAATGCTTTGTTTTAGCTCTCTGAAAAGAGGGAGGAGAAAATACAAATGCTATCATTAAAGGTTATGCATTTAATTTCACCAGAATTGAACAATCCCCTTAAAAATATATATTTTGAGTTTTAGATAAATTCCAGACTATTTATTACATGCTTTTAGTTCATCTGAAGGATAATTTCCACTTAGTATTTTTTTTTAATATCTGTAGTTTCTATTCTAAACTTAACTGCCAGCCCAACTGAAGATTCAGAAAAACTTCAAAGCATAGTAGATTGGATTTAGGGAAAAACCTGATTCTTTTTAAATCATCCAGCACTTGCACCTAAGCAGCACAATAATTATAACAAAAGCATGCACTACTTCTTCTGGATCACCACTTTTCCTCATATACCAAGAAAACTGTAAGTTTTAGAAAAATTTATCCTGACAATGTCTAAAATAAGCTTACTTAATAAGATAATGACTTAACCATCTTCCCTGTTAGCTGCATGCAAACTGACACAGACATTATGAATATCTGAAAATGGCCATATACAACATTGTCAAATATCTATCCAATTGTATAACATCTTCAATTTTCCAGTGCATATTCTGCTTCCTCCACAGTCCACACACTGAACTCAGAAAGCACATCCCTCCTTTACACATGAATGAGACCTTTACAAATGAATCAGAAGCACAGGGAAGAGAAACCCAGTAGCCCACACAAGCAGAGTCCTGTCAAGAAGCAGCTATATTGGACTGGGATTTAGGAGAAAGGCATTTGTTTTATTTTGATGATTTTTTTTTCCCCTAAGCAGAAGATTCCTGTTAAAGCTGTGCAGACATTTACATTTAAAATGTTTCAACCTGCAGTCTGAAGAATTTGTAAGGTTTCATCTATTTACTAATTCCAGAGCTCAGAGAATTTGGTGGATAATTTCTGAATAAGCTTGTTTCCATAAAAATGGTGGCACTCCAAAATGCCAGAAGTATAGATGATATGACAGCTCTTCAGAAATTCTCGTGATATCTCTACAGAAGACATTTCACTATTTTTTCATTAGTGACCATTTGTCAGTAATTTGCATGAATATCAATCCATTGACATAGGATCAGATTCTCCTCCACATTATATGAACACACCAAATTAAGGGGAACAGAAAAGTTACCACTGACACCTGGATCTAAAAAGGTGTAATGGGGAAAGAAAAGCAGAGGAATTCCCCCCCCCCCGCCCCACACACACACACACACTCCTTCAGCAATTCTCTAGATCACCAGCTATTTTCCTCCTCAGTTTCTCCTAAAGGAGAAGAGAAAAGAAAAAAAAGTGAGAGAGTGAGAGTATCTTATAATATTGTGCTTCTCCTAGTTTCCTATCCGTTATCTAGACTGTTATATAATAGAGGTTAATAGATTAATTTTCAGCTTTACAAGGGAAAGTGACATCTAAGTGTCTTCATACAGTGTCTATGTAATGGTGTGAAATGAGTTCACGAGAACTGAATGGACCTATTTATTAAGGTTATTTATCTTTGGCAGAACTGCAATATCCAAAAGCAGAGCAAGTATTCCTACAGAAGCTATGCTGGATTGAATGGGTACTTGGATTGTGTAAAGGGTGGAGCCCTTCCCATTAAACTCTGTAAACTTCATGATGCATAAATATAGCTGCTTATGCCAGAGCTCTGACAGAAAAAATAATAATAATAAAAAAAAAAAATAAAAATAGTTAATTCATCTTCTTGGTTTTATTAATAGAGGTCACTGAATAAAAGTAAAGTGGCAGTAGTAACCTTATATATTTATAAGATAGACAAAAAGCACTGTGCTGCAGTTTCTGGACTACTGCAGGAATTTCCAAAGTATTTTACAGCCAACTACACATGAGCTTTGCCTATTCTTTTAGACAACCAGCAGCAACTTTAACATATGTAACTACGATGAGATGCAGCAAAGAATTAAACTGCGATAAACTACAATACACTGCAACACATTGAAAGCATATGAATTAATTGAGGATACTACTGTCAACCCCTCCACATTGTGGAGTACCCACTCTTCCCTAGGGGCACTTTGTGAACTGTATGTGACTATCTGACATAAGGTCTGAGTAAGGATATCAGTGTCAATCCATGTATTAAATATTAGCAAAGCTTAACTTCTTCCTTATATTTTTTAAGAATAAATATATATATATATATATAACCCCACTTGGACACAATTGCTCAGTGGCATCCATAGCTCTACTCACAGCTAGTTGGGCATAGTTCAGAGCTTGCTAGCATCTACCTGGATTGCAATGTGGATTGAAGGCAATTTGTGGCCACTTGCAAAAAGACTTACTCTTCAAGAAATATACTTATAAAAAAAAAAGATATACGCTTAAAGCACCTAGAGTCCGTATACACTCCTCTCCCAAGAGTGGAGATAGCCAATTTTATCCAGTTTTTCCACTAAAAGTAATGCCAAGAAAAAGTGAAAATTTAAAAGAAAACCATAAAATGGATTTGCGATTTGGAAATAGACTTTACAATAAGAGACTAAATGAGCTCCAAGATGGATTAAGACAGAACTGAATCATGATGATACAGTCTGTACATGATAAACTACCTACTTAAGGAGAATTTCTAACTCTGGTCTCTTTAATCTAGCAGACAAAAGTACATAAAATACAGTGACTGGAAGCTACAGATGAAGTAAGATGCATTTTTTAAAGTATATCACTAGCCACCTTCTGATGCTCTTGACAGATGGTAAACAACAAAAATATACACGTATGAGTTAGACCTCGCAGCATTTTTCTTCAGGGGAAAAAAAAGCAAGCATATTGGTCATATTGGTTTTGATTGTGGAACAATGATTTCATGTCAGAGCGATAACCAAGCCTTCACATTCTGAATTTCTTACTGACATTATGTCTGACTGTCATCCAAAAAAAACAAGATACCCTACATTGATTTGTACCTCAGCATCTACATTGCCAAAATGAGAATAAACACCTCTAGATAAGAAAAATATCAAGTTCATTTTAAATGTTAAAGATCTACAAATGAAAAATATTCATGACATCTGTTTCACTGATAGGAACCTAAGCACAAAGCAGAAATGCAATTTACTGGGTCTGGCTGAGATGAAGCTATGAAGTTAACTTATTTCATAGCAGCCTGTGTCATGCTGTGCTTTGCATTTGTGACTTTAACTGTGATGATAGCACACCAATGCTTTGGATGTTGCTGACCAGTGCTTGCACAGTGTCAGAGCTTTCTCCCTCCTCCCAGTCCCTGAAAGTCGATAGGCTGGGGATGAGCAAGACATTGGCAGGGGACATAGCCAAGACAGCTGACCCAAACAAATCAAAGGGATATTCAAGACTATATGATGTATTCAGCAATAAAATCTCAGTGAAATATGTTTACATTATGCCGCACACAACATTCTATTAATATAGACTGGTATGTAACACACTTTTTTGGAGAACTCCAAGATCTAAATGGTGGAAGGAAATATATCTGTTGTTCAGTCTGAGCTCCTGCAAAATAGAGGGCATAATACTTTAGTCGGAAAGTACTGCTTCAAAATCATGAAGGATAACAGAATCTAAGCCCTAATAAATAAATTCCTTTTGGAAAGTCCTTTCTATCGTGGAGACAGGTGAGAACTTTTACTTTTTAATAAAGACATATTCTTAGAATCACACTTGCAATCTCAGGTCCCATAGAGTTTAGAATTTGTTTATTTGTCAAGTAATTGCATTTAGCTTTAAAAGTCTGCAGAGAGGACTGATGACAGCTGAAAATGTTTCTCCTTGCATTGCTGACCGAAATGCAAACATCCATACTGTGTACATCTGAAAATATTTTTTTCCTTGCCTTTCATTCATCCTTACATTAAATGTTATAAGGACAAGGTCTCTCATACTGAAAAGGTATGTGTATTCAGTACCAGTCAACATTTTGATTTTAAAATGACATAAGATTCCTAATGTTGTATCTAAGGATATGGGAGCTTTGTTTAATGTCACTTGGACTTCTAGTAAATGTAAATCACTTCGTTATGAATTATCAGACTGGTAAACAGTCATTTAGCAGAACTGATACTTCTACGCAATAAATATATAAATATATATATAAATAAATAAACTCATTTATTTGAATTTAACACATTTCTTTCTATGAAAATATATAGAGCCAGTATTCAAATTCAAGCCATGTTCCATGTTTATGTCAGAACTGTCTGATTTGATGATTATTGTCCCTAAACTCAATTAGGTTTACATGGCAAGGTAACAGAGTTGCTGCAGAGGTGGCCTCTGTGAGCAGCGCCCAGCAGCTGCCCCATGTCAGATCAGAGCCAGCTCCAGCAGGCTCCAAGAGGGACCTGCTGCTGGCCAGAGACGAACCAGTGAGAGATGCTGGTTGGGCCTCTAGGAGAGCAGATTTAAGAAAGGGAAATTGTGCAGAAGCAGCTGGAAGAGAGAAATGAGAAAATGTAAAGAGGAACAATTTTTTAGACACCAACGTTAGTGAAGAGCATGGGTTCTGGAGCAGCAGTTTCCCTGCGGCCTATGGAGAGGCCCCTGGTGGAGCAGCCCATGGGTCCCATATGGAGCAGATCTCCACGCTGCAGCCCACCGTGGGTGGAGGAGCCCCCGGTGGAGCAGGTGGATGTGGCCTGGAGGAGGCTGCAGCCCATGGAGAGCCCCCGCAGGAGCAGGCCCCGGGCTGGAGCTGCAGCCCATGGAGAGGAGCCCACGCAGGAGCAGAGGGTCTGGGGGGAGCTGCCGCCCATGGTACAGACCCATACTGGCACAGTTCTTGAAGAAGAATGGATAGAAAAAAGTTCATTTTACCAAATTTCCCCAGAATCAATTTTTACCTAGTTTTGCAGTTAAAAATGTAAAGGTCACAATATACATGTCCACAATATACAGGAATTCTGCCTGGGAAAGAAAGGCTCAGTCAGAAGTAAATTTAATAAATTGATGTGAAGTATTTTCTATGAAAGGAAAAAAACAAACAAACAAAAAAACCCCACACAAGGTATGTAAAATATGTAAAGAACATGGCTTAAACTAAACTAGGCAGTCAAGGCTGCATGGATTTCTCTCATTCTGCATTTGTAGGGCTGCACAAAGAAAAAAATAATTCCAAAGAGAACAGAAAAGTTGAAAACAACTAGTTACCAACTGAAAGGGTATTGATTGATAAGTTGTTGGTTTTTGGTCTTTGACAAGCATCTGGCTCAAAGTGCTTACTATTCATATAAACAAAAGCAATCATGAAACCATGGGTGATGGAATCAATCACAAAAAAAACTACAGAGCAAACACCATTGCTTTCCATTTCAGCAAACTGGACAAGCAAAACAAAGCTGGTCTGAGGGCAGGCCTTAGGACTGATTGCAGAAGACTGACAAGGGTAACACAGAGCACTTGTCTGTTCCACCAGTTCAAGAGCAAACACTTTTGCAATCATTAGACCTGACAGAGGCAAAAAAAAAAAAAAAAAAAAAAAAAAAAGACATTTTACTAAGCTGTAGGCAAATTAGCTTGCTAGTACATCAGAACATCACAAGCTGAAATTAAACAAATAAAGCTAAAGTGATGAAAACGACTGGAAAGCAAAAGAGCTGAGGGCTACATACTATACCGCAGCATATCATAATCAAAAGATAATTCATATATTCCCTTCCTCTCCATCTCCAGGGCATACCATTTCATTGGGGTGTAGACAGCCCTGCAGTCTCTGGAACTACAAGGAGTACAATTTTTCAGTATAGCCAAAGAACAATAACAGAGCTGGGAACTTTGCAAGAAACACACTGCATGAGCATGGCAATTTGGATCTGTGCTAGCCTAGGGGTCTCTGAACTCTTAAGAATTTTTACAGTGATTGTCAGGACTAAATACAAAACCTTGGAACCGTGGAGAAGAAGGAGGTTAGTCTTACAGAGGAACCCTTGCTTCTATAGGAAGCCGTGGTTTCAGCAACCATCATGCAAAGCACCCCTCCTGGTAACTGCAAATCCATAGCCTCACCCTTCCCACACACATACTTTGAGCAATGTATTTTTCTACATACTCTTTATTTATGTATTTATTGGGAATGGGGACTGCGTCTTAGAGATTTGCATCTGAGATGGTACAACAGCTTCCCCCAGTCCTTGATACCAGTTTGTTCTTTCTGGCAAGTTGTACTTGATCACACACAGTTGTTAAGGGAGCTTTGCCCTGCTGTTAGAACCTACTGATGCTGTGCATCATCTTGTCTCTCATGGTGCTGTTTCAGTTTCTCTTGGCAACACCTATTTAAGACTGTGAACACAAACTGCATGAGAAAAACCTCCACTCTATCTGTATGCTATAAACAAAGTCACGGAAAAGACACTCCTGCACATGCCATGTTACTAACTGTGCATATCTAAAGAACGACTAGAGAAAGACCAACATCTGCTCATTTCATATCACACAAAAATCTGCCAGCTCAATGTCCATATATAGGCTGAACCTGAAAAAGTTTTCTAAGTGAAATGTTCTCTATAATGCTACCTAATTCTGTTCTGTAATCCTCCTCCCTCTAGTACATGTGTAATTTGCAGAATGAAGTACAGGAATTCACCACCCACTTTCCTCCCTCAGAGTAGCGCAGAGCAAATACAAGCATTTCTTGTTATACATCTGTTTAAGAGTCTCTGGACACATTCCTTGTTTTCCACCACCTACACCATACCCTTCTGGAATGGGCTGCAGTCCCATTTATTACTGTTGTGAAAGTACTTGGAGTCACTGCCAGAAAAAAATGCAGATGTCTACTGTTCTACTGATTAGGGCTCAGTCCTGGTTGTGGGCCGATGTGAGTGATTTCCTTTTGAGGGATTCAAGGAGAAGGGAACAGAAAACAGAATTTCCACTTCCTTGGTGAGTTCTTGAAAGAGCAGCTAAGGTGAAGATATCATCATCTGCAGAAGCAGTGTTCTGGGAGAAAGAACTGGCCTCCATTACCTATGGACTGTAGAACTTTATGGTCCGGAAAACGATTCGGGGATGTGAATCTTGCATATGCAGAAGCACATCTTATAGCCTCAGAGAAATGTTTTAGCCTCTGTCGAAAGGAGCAAGCTCAAAAACACACAGGAAACACAGCATTGTCTCTTGGATACCTTTGCTTTTGGCCTTCATTTCTGTCATTTCTGAATCTGACTTTGGGAATCCAAAAAAGATTTATCCACTACTCTATCAGTCTCGTAAGGAAGAACAATCAAACTCCACAATTCTTGGATCTAGGAGCAAGGAGCCTAAATGCTTTTACAGATCTAGCTTTATGAGTCTACCTAAAGGATCCTCTAGTGTCAAAGCAATTACAAAGAGGTCTGGAAACTAAGCCAAGAGACACTGCAATAACATTTCTAATGAATTTAACTCCTATTTACAGCTTTCCTCTATTAGTTTCAACAAGTATACAATTTAGCTTTTGACATTTACAGAAAGAGTTGTCTCAAGTCCTCTTTAACTGTATTGACTGTGGCAGAAGTTTAGAAACATGTGTGCTAGAAGCACTGATGCATCCATTTCAGCCAGGAAATACTAATACAATCTCCAAGTAGCTGGTCTGATCTGGACTAAGAAACTAAACTAAAACACAAACAAGCCAGAAATCTGGCAAAAATGGTATCTAAAGAACTTATACATCTTGAAGTGAATAATGATAGCGTGATTACAACGATATTTTCCAACAAAAATAAATACATGCTCATATGAAATAATTTCTCTACATGTCATGGAATGTCACTCTGCTTACAGAAATTGAAAATCCCAGAAGAGGTTCAAGGTTAAAAATAAACTTGATTAGATCTAGGAAAGCAGGGAAAGGAGATTCTTGTTAAGAATGTGTGTATATGAAAACTACAAGAACTTAACACTGAGAGGTCTCTTCAAATAATGTAGGCTTTACAGTATAGTATACTATGCAGGCTTTAATGTAAGCTTAATGTAACTTTACAAAAGCAAAACTTAAGCCTGTAATAAAACATTAAAAGCTACAGTTATAATGTTCCAAAGAAAGGAGCTGTAGAGGGAAGAAAATTTGAAAGCATCACCCATATCTAGGTTCCTGCAATAGCTGAGATCTGTGAAAGTCATGGAAAATATAGGCACCGTGTGTTTTGTTCCACACTTCTTTTTCTAACTCTGATTAACAAAATCATACAGATTTTCCTTTATGAAGATGTTTCTTCATGTTATTGCTACTTCTTCATTCCCTGTGTCATCTACAAATTTCACAAGTTCATACTTTGTTCTCCCCCAAGTTATGAGTTGATACACTGAAAACAATTGGTTGAAGGGCTATTCCCCTGCTTCCTCCCCCCTACTTTAAATATGCCATCATCAATTTCTTTACCCTGAGAAGAGTTCTTATAATACTATTTGCAGCAGTTTTGCCTCTAGCTGAGTTCCTGCCTGCCTTAGAATTCCCTGCACTTATTCTAACATCTCCATTCCACTCCACTCCTACAGGGCACTGTACCAACCAATTTAGATTTAAGTTAAGCATTTAAATGCACTCTAATAGTTAAAAAATAAAAATAAAAAATAAATTATCTTACCACCTCCAGCATGATCTTCTGCCAATAAAAATGTATTGTGATTTATCATCTGCCTCCCTGTTTATTCTTTCTTTCAAAGCTTTACTATTCCTGCATCCTGTTCAAATATAGTAGTCTGTGGGCTCTGCTTTGGGAGCTTGAGGGGCCAAGGCTTAGCATCACCAGGGAACTCCTGAGAACCCTCTGAGAAACTTGAGGGTACCAGTTACTGCCAGGTAAAGATGAAGTAAGGAGAACCACGAGGATACACGTACTAGGAAGCTCTTGTAACTTCTAATGAGTCTGATCAGCTGCTTTGGCCCAAGGTGACTGAAGCCTTTGTTATAACTTCACCCTAATTAGGGCCTGTCAAGCACCCTTTTAGCCAGGGAGAGCACTATATAAGACAGGGCTAGAGCAGAGTTCTGAGAGTGCAACCAACAAATGCAGCAGTTTGTGCAGAGGAGGTGCAAAGAAGAAGGTATAGTTTATGTGTTCAAACCAACATAAATAGTCTCAGGTAAGATAGTGCAGAGCAGTGCCCCAGCAGATTTTAAAGCAGTCGATCCTGCAAAGCAGAGGCTTCAACACAGATGGAGCTTTGGATGGTGGGTACTGGCCTCCACATCCTAGGCTGCTGAAAGTGGCTTCTCGCTCTCAAAAGGAGAGAGGAAGGAATGGATGGAAATGCTTACCAGCAGCTGTAGGAGGGACAAGTGAACAGGGCAGATGAGCAAAGGGCCTGGAATGATGTGACAGAAAGGTATCACAGAATTAGCAAAACAGGGCTTATGCAGGGTCACTTTAAGCATTTGCACATAAGCAAGAAAGTGTCTACAAGGCACCATTATGGGGCAATCCCCAAAACCCTTTCTGGGAAACCAGCATGCTGCAGAGCCTCTCTAAAGTCCCTATATGCTAATGTGTTCACGCAGTGTAGGGAATAAGCCTAAACTGGAGATTTGTGTGCTGTTCTGTGATGTGAGATTACAGAGATGTGGTGGAATAGCTCATCTGACTGCAGTGCTCTAATGGCGGGATACAGGATTTTTAGGAAGGGTGCACCAGGAAGATGAGGAGGTGGAGTTCTCCTTTATGTGAAAACAGCTGGAGCACATGGAGCTCTGCTTAGCAATGGATGGTGAGCCAGCTAAGAGCTTAGGGGTGAGGATTGAAGAGCAGACCAATATGGGTGATATTTAGTAGGTGTCTGCTATAGCCCACCTGACCAGGAGGAACAAGTGTATGAGGCCTGCTACATACAGGTTGATTTTATCAACCACAATTTGGTACCCTTTTCCAAGCTATGAAAGAGATTAAAAATTAATTTTCATGCAAGCCATGCTTAGTGCAAGTCACTGGGAACAAAATAGCTCAGAATATGACTGTGTCAAATAAAAATCCTTAAGAAAAAAAGTGGGAATGAAGAATGCCATTAAATTTACTAAGTCACGTTTCTCAAAGACATGTTCTCATTGAGATAAGATATTCAATTTAACAATGCAGGATACTTCTCACCTACAAATGCCCGTACTTTTTTGTTGAGCATGCACAGACTGTTTTCTATAAATGGGGACAAACCTAGGATAAGGTCCTGTCTCAGATTTCTCACTGCTATGTCATAATTATGTAACTTTCCCATAATCTCATGGTTTTTGAATGTTTACCAGAACCCTGAAAAACTACAACAAATCTAGCACTTCAGTAGTGTTCAAAATTTCTAAAGTCACAATGTAACTTTGACTTAAGGAATGTAAACAAAATGTAAAGCAAACAAACAAACAAAAACCACCACCATCACCACCAGTGAAAACACCAAAGCACAGCAAAACCTAAAAAAGAACTAGGACAATTCAGCAGTATAAGCAATATTCAATTTCAATATGTCATAACAAGCATTGTCTTGGAACATGTTTTCAATCCAATCTAAATGGATTTATTTTGTTTAAGTCTAGATTAGTCTTGGTTTCAGATAGAGCGATGATTTTTATATCATATGCATTGGGAAACAAGTATATGGAATTTCTCAGCCATGAGCTATTAGAGGTGTTAAAGTTTAGGTGAAGGTACTGATCATTCTGTTGCTTCATGTGATATTGCAAATACCAGCCTGTCACATATGCACAAGATAAAGTTTAAATGTGAAGGAGTGGCGAGCAGTTCTCTAAAAAAAAAAAAAAAATCTTAAGTTTGATTTGTTTTTATTCAAGACACTCAAAGTTTGATAAGGACATGTTCAGTTCATGGGAATCCTGTGGCCTCTTATGCTGACAGTTGACTGTGAATCTTCAATGCAAGATATAACACAACTATAATGATTTTTTCCTTTACCATTTCTTTGATGATTTTTTCTTCTTTTATCATTGCATAGACGCAATTCTTTGTCAGGTGATGTTCTAACCTCGTGTTTTTTTTGTTTTTTTTTGCTGGTTTTTGGAAGTTAACAAAAATAAGTAATGGCAAACAGAAGAAAAGGTGAAAATCATTGGATAAAATGCTAGTGCCATGAAAAAAGAAAGAAGTTTCTTAGCATGGATGACATTTGCACAAAAGGCCAAAAATATGCATGCTGTTCAGAAAATTCTAGCAAGTGACAACTTGTATTTTACTAAATGTCTTCCTTTCACATTTCAAACTTTCTTACTGAAATGAATGTCTTGGTCTCTCTATACTTTTTCATCATTTTAAATTCCTGCAACAACTCCTACCAATTAGAAACAAATAAGCAAAGATGCACTTTCTCATTTATATGGATGATTTATATATATCATTTATATGATATTAGAAGCCAGTTTTATAGGCTGCCTGTGAAGATCTTAATGTATCAGATTGAATTATAGAAAAGCTTAATTACAAGACAGAACAGAGAAACTCATTCTTCTTTACAAGCTCAAGAGAACTTGAAATAAGTTGTTCCTGAGATTTTGCCCTAGCAATCAGGCAAGAATCTGGAACAGAATGATAAAAAAGAATATCTCAGGAACATTTGTGCCTGTACCTCTGCCTAACGGAACAATTTAGAAACCACAGAGGACAGAATCTCCATATTTCTACTTATCATACTGGCACTATCTGGGGGAAAGATTTTGGCTTCTGGGATCAGGAACCTGAAGTATTTTGCAAAGGAAAAACAAAACCAACCAACCAAAAAAAAAAAAAAAAAAAAAAAAAGCCAACAAATAAAGTGAATAAAGGCAGATTAAATACAGACCTTGTTTCACTAGCATTTTTACAGCAATAGTTCACAGTTTTCAAGGTATACATCCCAGTTTGGTGAAAAATTGCTTTTGTTTTCCTTTTAAACCAGTGATAGAAAAGTCAAAACAAAACAAAACAAAACAAACAAAAAAACCCTCTTAGATACAATATATATATTTCAACAAATATTTGAAGAATACTTAAAGTATGTCAAGCACCCTTCAAACACAGGAAGAATAGACTATGTCAATAACTGTCCAATAACAATGAGGAAAATAACAACTTTTCCCTAAAAATCTTTATAATAGTATTCTAAAGGTCAATACTTATCTTATTTCCAGTTGGCTTTATAAATAGTACTGAATACTGGGCAGAAGTTATTTGTTTCTTTTGTCCCAACTGTAGCAATCTGCATTGAGAATATTAATCCTTCCCTGAAGACAGCTGAGCACATGGAGATGGGAGAAATTCCTGGATGGAACCAGGAAAGGAAACACACAGCAGGTTGAGATCTTTTAGTTTTCCTTAGGAGTGAAAATATGAACCAGTAAAAGAAATCTGCAAGACTTTGTGGAAAGAATGAAATGAAGCAGAAAACTAAGAGATGGGTAGAATATATAAGGAAGACATGGCAGGTTGGAAAAAAAAATAAATTATATATTAGGAAGAGATAGTTTGAAGAAGTTCTACAGTTAAACAATAATGTTTGTAATGTCTCAGTTGGCCTGCTCTCACTCTCTTCTCTCCATTCCATTTCCAATATTTTGATTTGACTGCCTTCTGTCTCACATCTCTTGAATTCTGTCTGTCTTTCCTACTTTTCTACTTTTCTACCCTCAAAGGTGAAAGTATAGGGCTCCTCCAAGAATTAAATCAATGGGTACTGTTTGGAGACTCCAGATTCAACATCACTGGTATCTGGTAAATTTAATGCTTCCAAGCTTATTCTTGTAGAAAAAGTAATATTTTCCTTGCTATCCTAACACCTCTTGGTATCTGAGATACAGACTGGATGAATGTCTCTGCTCTTCTGTCTTTCCAAAGAAGCCAAATCTAAGAAGTCAGACAATGCAATCAAACCTTGAACTCTGCACAGTTTTTAACTACAGATGCCAGAAACTAGTATTCAGGTTTCTTTTCTGGCTCAAGTTTAAAGGTACCTGGATATCTCATTTCTTTTCCCTGCCTAATCCATCTCAGCCCCTCAGTAACTGTCATTGTATGTAATTCCTTGTATCTACTTCTCCAATCAATTTTTATCAGAGCTGACTACTAATTCAGATCTTAGTTTGCAGACTCCATTGTGAGAGAGCACTACTGCAGTAAATATACTTCTAGATTAACAAGACCTCTGTCCTGTTTTCTCTACAGGAATAGACATATACTACTTTGAGAAAGCTTGTTTACTAGCAGGTTTTCTTTTAGACAGTTTTCTTTCCCACAGTATTACATATTCTGGGATGAGAAATTTGTATTTATAGATGCTAAATGATTTCAATTTAGGTAAAATGGACTCTGATAAACCGCTAATTTTTGAAGTAGATGTCACTGTATGAAATGCAGAACAACAGGAAATCCTAAGAATGTTAATCATGTCAGCCAAAGAAAGTAGCATTGTCCACTGACAAGGGAAGTTTGGTTTTAGTATTTTTAGGTCGTTAAACTAAATGAAGGTGGTGATAGAATCATGAAGCAATCTTTTATTTTTCATATTGTTAATCTATTTCATTAGCTTACAGTACACTTCTCATTTCTTCTGTCTTTTTGAAATGCCACCTACACTGATAAAATTACATTAGGAGTTCTAAATATTTCCAGGAAGAAGCAGAGAAATCACACAAAGAGATGACTATTAAGAAGTACAGAAAAACAGAGTCACTTGAGATGATCAGAATTTAACTTGTTTTAAAAACAATCCCAGACATGATACTCAGTGGGAGGAAAATATATATTTAAAAGAATCTAGAAATATCAAGAACATGCTACCAAAAGAAAAGCTAAAATGCAATTTCACTTAATTTTAACATGACAGAGGAGCAAAAAGTAATAAAGACAGCTTAGAATAAGCGTCCTTCTCTGTGCCAGAGTCCCTTTAAGCGTATCAGTGCAATTAAGTGACAACTTTCAGTTTGAAACATCCTATGAACCTAAACATGAATAAACAAAATGGTCAATGTGTAGGAACAGTAAAGCACACTAGAATTACTTATTAGCAAATACAGAATTACCTGAAAATCAATACATCATTACACACTTTTCTGTTTCACAGTCGTATTCTGAAGCCTTTATATTTTCTACAATACTGGTATAACAATACTACAATACTCTCCCAACAGTTGTGACTTTTTGATAGCTAAATATGACTTCATTCTCATGACTCTTCACACCAAACCACGAAACAGAGCAAACACAAACCACAGGAATATCGCTTGGTTTGTCTAATTCAAAATACAATCCCAAACAGGTAGTTCCAGATAGCAGCAGAATTAGAGGCACCACTTCCTGCAGAATCTCCAGTCAGCTGAAAGCTCACCTCAGAACTGGAAACTGGACATAGTCACGACTTTCCTGAGAACTGTGTTTGCAACAACCATAGTTCTTCAGGGGTGATAAACATTAAAGCTAGCTTTGCTTTGAGCAAAAGCTTGGACCAGGCAACCTCCTGAGGTCTCGTTGAACCTGAATTATCCTATGATATTGTGCCATAGCAAACATTTAGAACTGAAAACCCTGAAAAAATATTTTATAACCTCATTTATAAACCTTTGCCATAGAATTATTAACTTTTGAAACAGAATCTTCTCCCAGAGGATGGGAACAGGGCTGCAATCCAAAAAATCTAGGACATAGAAGCACAATGGGTATGAACTTGCCCTAGTTAAAAAACACCCCTATACCATGAAGACTTACACAGCTGAAACATTAATCCAATGGAAGAGACCTTTCTGGTTGTACAAATAGATGTAAAGAACTTACAGATGTTGCTACTAGTGAGCTGGGAATGACAGAATTCAGGTCACATTAAAAATCATGATCCTTAGGTTCTGAGCAATGTCAAGAAAAGGATCCTCAAGTCACACTACCAGTGTCAGATACACAGATATTGCCTATGTATACGCTTCAAGAATTCTCTGTTCTACCTACTTCTGATTGATCTATGATACCTAGAGATAAAGGAAGATGTAATATTTGTTTACAAGAAAGAGGAGTTTTTCTACCAAGAGGAAATGGGTGATAACGTCTGCAGGAAGTGTTCCACGGGAAACAGGTGAAAATTACAGTCCTCTGTAATTTTGGCTTCCAGAAATAAATTAGAGTAAGATTGATACTCTAAGCAATTTAGACAACTGCCTTATTACAAGACAAGGTAAACCAGCAAACAGTTTTATGACTTTCAGGGCAGCTAACAATGTGGACAAGTTAAGTAAACTTTTTTTTCATCAGGAT
This sequence comes from Aythya fuligula, assembly GCF_009819795.1. Lineage (NCBI taxonomy): Eukaryota > Metazoa > Chordata > Aves > Anseriformes > Anatidae > Aythya > Aythya fuligula. The sequence goes on along the minus strand of NC_045560.1, from coordinate 95,020,319 downwards.
ATAAGATTGCAGTACAAATTGCAAAGACAGGAGACAGTGATCCAGCTAAAAAAGAGTCATTAACTACAAAAAAAATTAAATTAGATGGCTGTGAATGAGAGGCAGTTAGATTTCGTGTTGTCTAAACTAAAAGGATACAAAGTCTTTCCCATGTAACATGAACAAGAAAGCAATTTGTATCCCCATATAGGGGTTGGAGGAACAACTGGAGGAAATTCAGACATATGCTGATTATTCTATATAAATTATTCTAGAAAATGCAAATTTTCAAACAGATACATACTTTCTGGGAGATGGAAAAAATGGGAGAGAGCAGGAGATTACATGCAGAACAAATTGCTGTTAACAGTAAAGCCACCTGAGTTACTACACAGGCTCCCTCAAGGACCACATTAATTTTTGCTTATTTTATTTTATATGAGAGTAAACATAAATAACATTCAGTTACTTTCTGCCTAGCGGCATACAATATCTTTTTAGCATAGAAAGAAGAACCACATCCCAAAGTTACTGGGATTTTACAACAAAGATATGTTTAAGATACTACTTAATATTTTTTTCATTTTCAATAAAACATTAGGAAAATTAATAATTTAAGCATTACTTAGAATGATAGTTTTGGCTGATGTTCCTTTAGAGGAAAGACTGTGGTTCTAGAGTGGATGTATAGACTTGTATCAGCACCCAGAAGTCACCCTTAAAGGTCTTTCACCAGCGGTCTCCACTCGCATCGACCCCAGAGGTCCCACTTAGGCTTAGTCCTATGCCTTCAACCCCTGCCATAGATCTGCTCAGCAATCACTAGACCTGACCCTGACCTACAAATAGGTTTCCCAGCTGTTCCTCAGACCTGACTCATTGCCATGGACTTGATTGAACCTGGCCCCATCCTTGGCTGAACCTGGTCCCATCCTCTGGGCCTCCTCGGTTCCATTGTAGTGGAGCTGGGCTCTGCCATGCCACCAGGTGCTGTCCCCCTCTGCTGCTCATGGGTCCTATCCCTCACTTCTCCTGGTCAGTTATTTCCTGCATTTTTTTCCTGTGCTTTCACTATCTACAGAAGAATACAGAGGGAATGGAGAAACTGCATGGAGCTGAAAAAGAAAGGATGCAGCCCTAATTATTTCAGGAGACTCAGGACTCAATATGGTCTATGAAGTCACTTGAATTGAAGGAAGTTAACTGGATCTTTCATTACCTGAACACTTTAATGAATGACACTAAATTGAGTTTGCAGTCGGACACAGAAGGGTGTCACTTTTCTAGAGGAATGGAAAGACCTTGAACTCAAGTTAACATTCTACCAAACCCTAGAAAGCAGCAGTTTTAACATTTCTTAAGTGATGAGGACAGACATGAAGTCCATTCTTGTATCCCAACGGAAGACCTGGAATACCCATGTTGTGTTTGTCTAGTCGTATCTTAACAAACCCTCTACAATGGAGGTTCAACAACCTATCCACTCTATTTCACTGTTTTCCACTTTTAATCTTTCTTGGAACACAGGTTTCTAGATTTCTTAACTTTTTTAAAGAGACCTCTCTGATCTGTTTCCCTTTGAAGATGATATCAGACCTGATGTTCTAACTTCCATCTAATTAGCACTAAGTAGTGTTGAAGCTTACTCTATGTGTCTTAAATCTCAATAATGCATTACATTGGGATTGTTGAAATGGAAGCTCTTTGCTACTTCTCTACTTTTTACAGTTTACTTTTTACTCTTGACTTTTACTCAGTTGGTAATTCTTGTAGTGCTTCCCCTATCTTTCTCTGGAGATCTGCTGTCTAGATAGCCATTCTTCATTAAAATAGTTTATTAGTCTAGTCCAGTATTTTGTACTTTTTCACTTACATAATATTTATTTTAAACCTTTCTCTACTTGTTAAGATTACTCTGAAACCTAATCCTGTCCCCCTGCAAAAGCGTTTGGAGATCTTCCCAAGTAGGTATCAAGTGCATATTTAATAAACATTTTATCTATCTAGCAAACCACTTGACAGAATCCCATCCTTCTTTTTTGACAGTGAGCCACTGATAACTACTCTTTGAAATCATAATTCCAAGCCAGTGAAGGATAAAGCATACATACTCTTTGACAACTTTTCTTCAGCATTCATTTTAAAAACAGTCAACTGATCTGATGTCAATTAACCTTGTGGTGGCAAGAATATTTGTCAGAGACTGCTTGCTCTTACAGTATCTTCCTCAGGATCAAGTTTCCCTAGTTTTCTTTAGGAATAGCTTTAATGTTTTTATAAGCCATATAACGTCACATTTATAATTTACTCCATCTTCTTGAGTCCTGTTATCTTGTCATAGAAGGAAATTAGTTTGCTTTACATGATTTATTCTAGACAAATCCACTTTGGCCATTGTTTGGCACTTTTTTTTTTTTTCTCTTCTGGGTAATTCTAAACAGATAATCTGTTCAAGTATCTTTCCAGGAATTTATTTTAGGCTGAGTGGTCTATAATTCTATAATTCCCTGGGTCTTTGTGTGCTTTTTGGAACGACAGGCACACTGATCTCTCCCTCCCCCTGCAATACTCTTACTTGTCATCTTTGAATTCTCAAAGATCTCTAAGATTTATTAAGTACTCCATTTGTGACAGAGAATTTGAAAATATCTGACTCATCCAAGCAGACGCTAACCTGTTCTTACCCCTCTTCACTGGTTTTAATTATATTAGTCTTCAGATCACAGCCAGCCTTTTTTAATGAATGATAAGGAAGACAAAAACAACCATGAAACTGGCATCCATCTATTAGTTTTGCCTGTCAGTTAATTGGCCAACTCGTTCCCTGGTCTTGCTCTAATGAATTACTTATAGGATGTTTTCTTTTAACCGTTCTGTTGTTAATGCCATGCTTAAGGCAATTGTCCCATACTTCCTTTCAATTTCTATGAGCAAAATGTTGCTCAGGGTGAAACTCAGAGGATTTGGAGAGTGCATAATACTTGATCTTAACAGTTCTGGGGGTTGCGGTCATTTCCGTCACAGTAAGCTCTTACAACTCCTTCAACCATACATTTAGCAGATTTTGTCCCTCAGTATTTCAGACTGACACTTCCAATAAATCAGAGCGTGAGAGGAAAAACAAGATGAAATTAGATTTAGTCTCTCTTTTAACTCAACCAATGTCAAGTTAGAAACCTCCTTCAAAATCACACACTTAGGCAAGTCAAAGCATATACAGAATCCTTTACTACAAAACAAATATTATTTTTTGCATTTGGGTGTAATGATCTTGGTATAAAAAAAAGTCAAGGGAAAGGATGAATAGTTTATAACCATAGCTAGTCAAATAAGCCCCAGAAGGGAAATAAGTGTATTTGGTACAGCAAATACAGCCTAGTAAGACAAAACCAAACAAGACTGAAGCAGTTCATCTGTTTCTTTTTATTTAATTGCTATTAATGGAGGAACCAGCTCCTTGGAAGTCTGATATTAGTAGCTCTCTTTGTGCACTGGAAATTATGCAAATCTTACCTCAGAGAATCTTTGTACATCCTGGGTCAAAGTTCCTACTCTCTTCCACTGATAATACTTGAGTAACTTCAAAATTGCTGGATTTACTGCATTATCAGATGGCACTGTCCGGAAGAAATAAGGATATTTTTTCTTATCAGCCAACTCTGGGGTTGTTGCTGCAAATGAAAGCTGAAAAACAGAACAAAACAAAACAGAAATGACAACAAAGAAATGAAAGTCACCATGAGTCATCTAGCAGCCAGAAGAAAAATTTTGCTCTACTCAGTGCAATAAGACACAATCCTCTAGTAGCACCTCTTTCTATCATCAGGTAATAAAACAGCCCCAGGTACCAGAAAGAAAGGGAATAATTATGACAGCCAAGACTGCAGCACAGAAGTTTGCCTGGCTCCCATTTTCCTTCAGTGAAGAAGCCCCCTGTGACCTGAGTAATCAAAAGGGGCCCAGTGGCTAATTCTACGTATCTGAAAACACCAGGATTGGAATGTAGTTGGAGAATGTTCATACTGAAAGAAAAGAGGAAACCTGTCAACACACACACACAAAAACAAGAACAAACAAACAAACAAAACCATCACTTCACTGAATTCCCAATTATTTTGGGCACTGAATGTCCAAGTTAAAGGTAGTTTTTTTTTTTTGTTTTTTTTTTGGTGTGTGTGTGTGTGTATGTGAATAATTTTCAGGCAGTGTATGGAATACTTGAATATTCATTTTCTTAAAATGCTCTAATTCCAAAGATACGTATGGTTATTTCCTCCAATATTTTTAAAGCTACTAGAATTGTGTTTCTCAAGCTTTTTTTTCAGTCATGCATAACAATTGAGGGTTTTTTAAAGTACCAATTTAATGCAAATTGGTTTGACTGCAGAAAAATATGATCCCTAATACAGTTATATTAAATCTTTCAAACTCAATAAAGAGTCAAAAAGTGAAGGTGAATTCAAGCCTATGTAAGTACATCCAACCACAGTATTAAGCTTATACTTTCTTCAGTCAAGATTTTTGTATATTTGTGCTAGAAACCTTCATTTGAAATTCAGAATAGGCAGATTTGCTTTGAAATAACAGAGCTGTTTCTTCGTGTTTGTAAAATCTGCATTTTGGCTGGAAGGGGAGGAGTCTATTCTCTGATTTTACACTGACAAAGAGCTTATTGCATTGCTAAAAGCTCTTAAGCCTGAATAAAATTTATTTTCCTAATTACAAACCCTGAAATCCAAACAAGTTAAAGTGTGCATAATTTTAAAGTTCACACTCTACTCACAAAGAGGAGATGCTTTCTCTTCAACGGTTAGCAGCTAGAGGAGACTTTTAAGACTGCCATGCAAGTCTAATGTAAAATATATTTAATGTAGCAATTGCTCTGTTGTTAGATTTCATGAAGAAAGTACACTATGAGGTACTGTCATATTGTGATCTTGATTTTTGTGGTGGTTTTACCGTGCTGGGCAGCTAAACCCCACAACCGCTCTCTCACTCCCCCTCCTTTAGATGAGGAGGGGGAGAAGTAAAGCAAAGAACAACTCACGGGTTGAGATAAGGATAATTTAATTAAAGGGAAATAATTATAATAATTAAATAAAGACTACCATGAACTAAACAATTTAACTAAGGGGAAATAAAAAGGGAAAGGGGAAAAGGGAGGGGAAAAGGAAAAATAAAAAGAAGGGAGGAAAACAAACAAACAAAATGAATGAAGGCTATATGGAAGTGCAGAGGAAAGAAATTACTCTCTACTTCCCACAAATGAGCGATGACTGACCACGTCCTTGAAGCAAGGCCTCAACGCACACAGCCGGTGTTCGAGAGGAAGACCAACGTTTCCCAACAAGAGCCCACCCCTCCCATCTTCTTCCTGTTTCCACCTTTTATTGCTGAGTGTGACACCACATGGTATGGAATATCCCTTTGATTGGTTTAGGTCAGCTGCCCTAGTGATGTTTCTCTCCTCACTTTTTGCCCACCCCCTAGGAGGGTTAGAGAAAGGCCCAATGCTGTGCCACTGCTGCTCAGCAGTAGACACAACACTGGTGTGATAACACTGCTGTTCCAGCTACAAGTACAGAGTACGGCACTGTATGGGCTGCTGCTGGGAAAGTTAACGTTCCAGCCAGACCCAGTACAATTTTTCAAACCTGTACTGGTTGGCTCACTTAGCACTTCATAACATCTAGTAATCAGCAACGAGTTTGCAAAGAGCTAATTTCAAGTGAGAAAGAATGAAGGTCTGCTAGGTGGAACCATCCAGCTTTTGTGTCTAGCCTTGTAGTGCTGAACATCAAGTAGACACTGCATAATGAAAGTGGAAAAAAAAGAAAACTGTGACTAAAAAAGAAAAAAAAAAAGATAAATAAAAGAGAAAATTTGACTTTGAAACTTTGACTAGAAATCCAGCATGAAGAGGAATGCTTCTCAGCAGCCTGTCTGTTTCAGCCGGTTACTGCAAAGGACTTGCTTTTCAAATTATTGTGGTTTTGGATTGAATGTAATTTGATTGATCTTTAAGGAAAAGAAGTAAAAAACAAGGCTGAAATCACAGTAGTGACAAGCAACATAGGCAAGGTTCACAGATGGAACAGTAAATTTTCTGATCAAAAGTACAGAAAGCCTTAGTAATGGGGAGTATCTTTATAGCTGTGAGCTGGCTTTAGGGGAAAGATCTGTGAAACAGGCAAGCAAAATCAGAACCATCCTTTGACATTCTAGTGACTCAAATAAAATGCCTAAATTATGATCCTAATTGTCCAAATTACCTTAGGAAACAATTAAGTGAAACATTACCTCTTGTCATTGACTAAAGAAAGATGAAGATTCAAAACTTAGATTTCTCAGCTTTGTAAAACTATGTGAGGTGAATCCAGGTTTATGTGTAATACTACTGACATTTAAATTACAAGAAATTCACCTTTTCATTTTCTTTTTCATGACAGGTTTTATTAAAATCTAAAATGGGAAAATTTCATGCTTAAATAAGTCTTGGAACATTGGATACGTTCAGAAGCCTTTCTTTCACGCATCCCATATGCCATGGTTGGTCACATTCTGCATCGCTTTGCCATTTTAATAAGACATCTATTAGAGATGGACAAATAACCTGAAACAGTTATGTCAGTCCATATTTTTTTCCCTTTCTCACAGAAAGTCAGTCAGTGAAAATATTTAACTTCTCACAAAATCATCCCTCTGAGAGTTTGGGAACATGCAATGAACTTAACCCAGCAGTCTCCAGAACTTAATGGTCTGCATTGAAAAGGACAAAGAAGGAAAAAGAAGAAACAAAATCACTATATGTTTTACAAAGTTGTAATGAAAAGCTCATGTTAATAAATAAATTGATACAAAACAGACTTACTGGAAAAGCATGTGATAATAGTGTATTTATATAGAAACACTGACAAAAATTAAATCTGTGTGATATAACACAAGTAAGACCAAAACACAGTCCACCCATAAGCATTGTGATGGCACAGGCCTTGTTTACTGAACATAAATCCTCCGTATTTTAGGGCAAAATTTGTTTATTCATGAGCAATTAAAAATTGAACCTATTGAAAGGCAACCTTTTCAGTTTCTTTACTTCTTCATTCTACAGGACAGAAAGCCATACAAATCTAATTCTGTTTTCTGTTACTGGAATTTCTTTTTATAACCTTTAGTTATTTACCCAAAAGTCTGGGTAAATAGCAATCCTACTGCTCATATAACTTTTTGCAAATCACAAAGGTACTATTTTTTACATTCCTGTATTTTCAGAGTACACAAAAAAAAATTGTTACAGATGTCACGTAGCTGCTCCTCTACATAGAAGAAAAGTGGGAATCAAAAAACTTACATGCAGGATTATAACTCAGCAATAAATATCTGTGGGGTGTATGATGTACAATTTCACAGGGGATTGTTTTATATAAGATGTTGTCCAAAAGGGAAACTTCAAGAAGGGGTGAAAGGCTGAAAAAAACTTTTTTTTTTTTTTCAAATTTCAAATGCAAGACACACTATATATACCAGGTGATACATCAAAAATGAGTGTATGTGAATATGCAAAGAGGTGCATATGTAGATATATAGAAAAAAAACTATAATGTAAGTACTTAATATATATCAGTTTGAATATTATTAGAAAAACTGAAGCTACTTTTCAGGTCATCCCTGGGAAACCTTTCTTTACAAAATCTGCTTACAGTTTGAAACAATTTTGCAAGCAACTGCTTGAGAACTTGAAATGAAAGGAAGCATATACCCTATGAGTCAGTGTGAGATTTCAGAGACGAAACAGTTTAAAACTTTTAAATGGAAGAGATGATAACATTTACCATTCAACTAAGGATATTAACTATAGTTCAAACTGAGAAGCAAATAGACCAAGATATTGAAAAATAAATGCTTATTTCTTCATAAAAACAAAACAAAACAAACAAACAAAAAAACCCACAAACATAATTTAGTAAAAGTTTTGCTGCCTTAATATCACATTTTAGTCTACGTAAATTCTCAAATGAAAGACTTTATTAACAGCTGCAATGCACTATTTCTGACTCTTTTAAATGAGTTGTACTGTTAATACCCTAGAAATCATTCTTGTTGGGAATAAGTATGAAAGGAACCAGCATAAAATGACTTTCAAGTCTGTCATCTGAAGTTGATGTACTAATACAATGCTTTGCTTTCTGTGGTATTCTCCCTGTAATGTACCATACAGAAGACAGGGGAGCAAAAGACCAGCTAACTAGAGAGGTACGTATGGGGAGACTGCAAACCAGTATTTCAGATGAAGTCTCAATCTCGCTGAAGTCAGTGCCAAAACTTTCACCAAATTCCTTTAAATCCAATTTTCAGGTCTCTGAATACCTGAAAATCAGGTTTACTTAGTGTGATTTAATGATACTGCTGTAATTGCAACTTTTTGATTTATTGATCCTGTCATATTACAGTTGCCTACACTCAGATCTGAGGCAATGCAGATTCTTCTGTTTGAAAAAAAAAAACACAGCTGCCCAAGAGCAGTTGTGCTTCATTACTAACAGTGGAGAAACAGAGCAGAAAGACAGGCTAATAGCTTTATCTCACTCCGTTAATAGAAAGGAAGCAGTGAATAACAGTTCTGGAATGAGTTCAAAGCAAAAGAGTTCAGGAATCAGTGTGAAATAGAAAACGAACAAAACATTAAAGGTAATGCAGAAAGCACCCGTTAGCACTGTGTGAGCATCTTATACTAATGAGTTTTGAGGCCACAAAATGTAGGATTTTTCTTATATGATAAATAAATAAATAATTAATATTGGAAATAACCCAAAATTGAAAACCCCATGAGACAAACTCTGCTTTCACAGAAAAACAAAACAAAACAAAACAAACAAACACACACACACATATATATAATTAATATAATTATTCCACAGAATTCAAGGGAATTTCTTTGGCTTCTTGCTGCAGGTGAAAGTAGGATTTGATAATGTGACAATAGGAGAGGATACAATGTGGTACCAAATGAGAGAAGCTTCAGCCTAATACGACAGATGGCTAGGTTAAAGAATTTGATCTGGGGTACTTTGCTGAAAAACTGAAAATTATATCAAGTATTTTATTAAGAAGGTGCTGGGGTCAGGCATATGTTTTGGTAAAATAAATTTTCTCCAGAAAGATGGTACTTTCTGGAACAAGAAACATTTTATTTGAAAATCCATACAGTTTTGTGGAAGAGTTTTGGCCAACAGTAGATACAGTGAGACAGGGAGAAAAAAAGTTAAAACTAAGTGTAGAAAGGAACAATTCTGCACTAGAGGAGCACAAGCTAGCTTTGTAACCCTTTATCAGTCTGAAATGAAGCATGATGGATTAAGTCAAGAACATCAATCTAAAGCACTATCAAGTTAAAGCAAGCATGTTCCTTTTTTTGGGGAAGAATGCATTCCCTTAAGGAAAGTCAATACAAAAGCAGGAATGTTAAGAGGATAAGCTCTAGCATTCATTTAAGAAAATGGGATGCAACACTAATGAAGTCAATGGGAAATACCAGGAGTTATGTAAGACAGAAGGGATATTAAAGAGCTGAAACAAAATTAGAAAAGAAAACAACACTATATACAGAGCGTATGTATTATTTATAGAAGTCTGGACATTGGAAACTGGAAGACTGAAGCAACCCTGCAGTCCCAAGAATTCTAGAAGGAAAGGAAGATGCCAGATAAGGGAAGCTATTTTCTGATGTTTGGCTGTTTTACAATCTCAGGGAAGAATTTATGCTAAAAATTTGTGACTGTACTAGTGTATAGATGTCTGGGAAAAATAAGAGTGCAAAACTAGCCCATGCTCTGCACTTTTAGGGTAAGCAGTCACCCTAACCAAGGGTCTGCAAAAGATCCGTTAAGTGACACATTTATTTACAAGGGCTGTATTACCTAAAGGAAATCAATAGCAAAAACCCTTAGCAAAGTTGTTGTTTGTACATAAAGGCAGAACACAAAACTTCACTCTCTTAAAGCAAAGAGGGGCCAGCAGAGCAGAGTGGCTGAACAGCAGCACCTCCCATCACAAATTCCCCAGCAGCTCGAGGGCGACCCCTGCCTTCTGGCGAGGGTTGCCAGAAAGTCTGGTTTTGACAATCCCAAGCTCAGAACAAGGTGTCACTCTGACCACTTGCCTCTCCAAAGAAGGCTCTGAAACATCTGAAACATAACTACACATTGAATGCATGCAGTACTGTATACTAGAAAAAAAAATGCCCTAGGTAACAGGGCAATCTCCCTTTAATAAAACATCGTCTGCTAAAACAACTGATTCATACTTGCATTTAGAAAATTGGGTTATTGAACACCAGAGAGATTAGCTTAATTTTGCTAGGATTCTGCACTGTGGTTTATGTAAGTGTTTTATTAATGATCCCTAGAAATTTAAATTTGCCCCTGTTGCTGAAAAACAAGTCTTGATGGAGAGTTTTATATATGCACATACATATATAAACACTTAAGTGGCAGATACTGCCTGTATTATGCTGATAAATCAACATTGCCAAACAGGATAAGTACTGTTGATTCAATTGGTCAGTGATAGCATTTATTATCATCATAACTAAAGATTGCATGTCATATTTGCTTAGTTAAGAAGCAGTATTCTCTGTGAACATGGAAAACACAAATAATTATTTCCAAAAAGAAGGCAGAATGTTAGAAAGCTCCACAGAAAATATTAATGCAATGGTATAGACTTGCACATGCAGCATCTTGTCATAAGAAAGTAATGTGGTCAAAACTTAGGAAGACAATAATTTGCAGCAATGCCTAATTGTGACATCATATACAACTCCACTGTGTGCCTTGTCAGGAGCTCTAAAGCTTTGACAAACCAGTGCCAGCAATAATAATACTTGAGTGTGGGCATGTGATGACTTGATGGTCCCAGGAGCTAGAAGGACCTGAATGGAAGTTAATGAAGAATTAAAAGATTTGCCTGCTGCAACACTTGAGACAGTACTAAGTGATGTCACATCAAGAATGAAACAATATGCTCTTAATTCAGAACCAGAGAATGGATTGAAGCCTAACCATTAAAATGCATTTTTATTGAACAGTAACTGATGAGTTAGTCATGTTTTGCAATAAATACTGAAAGACACAAAACATAAAGATCTAGGTTAAAAGTTAATTTAGTATTTAGAGATTAACATTAAGCCTACTATATAAGCCACTTTGCTCAGAAGTGCAGTCTCACTACTACCAAACAATCTTATTACTAGTCAAGTTATGTATAAAGTTTTAATACAACAACAGTACTTGGAATAAGAAACCAGAGATATATAATCAAAAGATAATCTTAAAAATTACATGATACCATGCAAAAAATGCACAAAATGCACCAGCTAATCAATTTTGATGAATGATTTGGAAGAAAGATATGTAGAAATAACACTGCAAAGTCACAGATGTATTTGGAGAATATTCCAACAGAAGCTAAGTACAGTGACTTCATTGGCTGAGGCATTGCACAAATCTTCAAAGCTGATGAAAGCAATACACAGTAATAAAGATGAAGAAACAATGATGATTTCTCTTGGCAATTTGCCTGCACAGACACTGGTGATGGGTGTCTATGGACAGAGAGTAAAGGAGCTGGATTGTAACTGAACCTAAGAATCAGAGTGGCAATCTTCCCTACCAGCTATGCTGAAATCCTGATCAGTGCACAGGTGATGCACTAACATAAGCAGACAGAAGAAAAAAGGAAAATAAAAAATATATATAATAAGAAGTGGTGCCTTATAGCACCTACAATTTTATTTGTAAGTACTCTTAAGTTTTTACCAGAATGAAGCTCTTGAGTCTCCATTGTACTTATATCCAGAAGGTTTTATGAGATTGTCATGAGACAAACTTCAGTGCTATAATGAATACAACTAATGAACAATAAAAAAAATGTTCTGTTAACTCTGTAAAGGCTTTCAGTATCACCTTTGAAAAAGCAAACTAGAAGCCTCAGGGAACCTCTATGATGGATCCCTAGCTGGTAAATGAGAAGGATGCCCCATCTAAATGGGAACATAAAAGCACACGTGGTATTAAACGCACTGGACAAGAATGGATCTTATGGATGAACATCCTTTCATCATCTAAAACATATTACCCATCTGATTAGCACTCCTGTTCCTTTTAAAGTCAGATGTTTTGCCAAACACTCCTGCCCAGTATCATCTGCTGTTACCTTCATTAATTCTGTGGCTGAAATTGCTTCCACTGACTGCCTCCTGGCACCTGGGAGTTTCCAGAAAAAGAACCTCCAGCTGGTCTCAAGGTTGGAAGACACCCGCCTGCATGCTGGTGACATTCCAGTGAACTAATCCAATCACAGTAAAATTGACATTCAGCTGCTTGCTGCTCTGGAGACATTTCAGGAAGCAATTCTGGCTACTGAACAAATCAATATTTTTGAGGATAGAAACTGGTTCACATATATATATATATATGCATATATATATATAAATATATATATATATAAAATCCATATGACTAGTAGTTCAACTGAAATACATTATAGGTTTATGGGAAAGAACCATTCAGTCATGTTTACTTCCAGCTTGTGTAGCCTGACATACACCCGGAATGACATGGTAGGAACTGATAATGTTTGAATGCAGAAAATCAGACCAGACGAAGTTTTATCTTTTGGTGTAAAGACTTGCTACTCCCATAAGTTTATAGATTATGTTAAAGTATAGCGATACAACTGAACCTCAAGTGAGGTGTTTTGTTTGTTAGTTTTTGGTTTTCTGTTTTTGTTTTGTTTGTTTGCTTTCATGTTTTAGTGGTCTTCAGGTAATGGAGAGACTGAACAAAAGCTGAAAACTGTAGCAGATCTGCCCCCTCCCCTCCCAGAAAAGAAGGAAAAAAATGGTCTAGACATTAACATTAGTACTTCACCTGCTTCTTAGATTGGAATATTAAAATTTCCCCCAACTGTTCACACCAGCATTTGCCTACATTTAAGAACTTCATAGAAGAACTAAGTTAAAGGAATTCCTTGAACAACATTTCAGATGAACAGAAAATAGTAGAGCTATTCAAAGAAGAATAAAGTTACAGATCAAATCCAAGTCCAAGTAATGGGATCCATTTTAAGTTCCAATAAATGCTACTTAATAAACCTAATAAATTCACTTCTGAGACACTTACTTCTGAGACATGCCAAGGAAGTACCTCATGGAGTTATGGAGAGGATCCTTCAATTCAATGGCTAACAGTGCAACCAGTCAAGTTGAAAGTGACTTTGTCATTTAAACACTGTTTCAGTTGCTAGCTGAACATGAAGCAGAATAATCATCTCAAACAGATTACCACATTCAGCATTAGTCTAACTTGATTCTTTCACTATTAATGGAAAATAAACAACTTTTACATTTTTCATTGCACATTTCTTCTGACCGTTCACCTGAAAAAATCTAGCACAGTTTGAAGCATATCTCAGAAAAGGGAATAAATCTGGCAATTATGGATTGCTTTTTCTCTAGAGAATATTTTCAGATTTATAGTAGACACAAATCATTTACAACTAACACAGGTGTTTTGTATACTGCTGGAGGTTGATCAGAGCATTTAAATCAAATGTCAGATCTACAGAGATTGCTGCAAAAACTGTTTAATTTCCAAACAGAATAAGAAACAAAATCTTTTAAGCGTTTTCATAAATGGAACTACATTGTGAGAGGGGGTTGTATTTTTGTCTGTCACACTCAGTTGCTTAGCAGTTGGCTACTGGCCTGGATTATACCAGAATTCCGCTTCAAATCCCTGCTCTGCTTCAATCACAGAATTGTTATTTATCCCAAATCATGCAAAGTCTCCTACACTCATACTCTATCTACCCAGCTTTCTTGTCTCCTAACTACAAGACGTTATCCTCAAAATTCACTGCAAAGCAACAACTTTGTAAAATATGTCACCTTTGACAAAACAGGCTATGCTGCAAAAATATATTGAAAATAAAAATAAAACAATGAACAAGCAAGCACAAAAAAGAAAAAAAAAAAAAAAAAAAAAAGATCCAGACCTATTCACAACAGCTTGTTCCTGGATGGCTGCCCAAAACTATTATCATTCTATTAGTATTGTTTGTTCGGCAGGCTTCATCCAGCTAACACATGTTAAAACTACATCTGTTCTGTCTACATTTGGACTTCAAATAAGATATTTGTTTTATAATTTTTCTCCTCTAAATGATGAAAAGTAGGGAAAAGTTTCCCCAGTTCAAAGATATCTTAATTGTGTAGTATGGGATGTCTGGATGTCTTTTCATGTAAACAAATCTACACTGCATTCTGTTAGAATCAGGTAGATGGACCATTGGTGAGATTTAAGATGAGAACTCCTAATTTCTTCTGGGGGACAGACACCTTAACACACTCCCAGTTCTGCTTTTTTTTTCTATTTTTTTCTTTTGTTGCTGCAAATACGGCATCTGAAGAAATCTGAAGAATCTGAAGAAATGTGAATCTGAAGACCACAATATTAATTCATGATTTACTGAAATCCCTAAAAATATCCTTTTTGCATAGCCCTAAGTCATGAATTAGCAGTTTGTTTATTCCTTCATTCTCTTGCTTCAAATCTAAGCAAAATATCCCATATTTTTCAAGCCAAAACAGGCAACATCCTCACTGTACAATGTAGAGAAAAATATGCTGTTTACTCTGTGTGGAGCAGCACAGCTCAGAGATACCTTATCAGGTCCTGGAAGCAATACCATAACAGTAATTCTGCACTCTGCTTGGACTAATTTGCCTTTTGTTTCAGGTCTGTAGCTTTTCTGATGTCTCAGCACTGCATGGTGCAGTCACAATCCACTAGAAATGCTCAGAGAAAAAAACAACATTGTTTGCTTTGAACTGTACCTTCTCTTATTATGGATGAAGAGGGGTTAACTCAAAGAGTTTGCTGGAGGTGTTGAAACAGAGACTGGTAAAAAATCAGGGAACTTTATTTGCCAACAACCATTGCCAGAAAAATTAGTACTGTTGCCAAGGAAAACGTTTCTTCCATGCCCAGAAGCAAGGTCATCCTGGCTTACATCGTCACTATAAGCCTTCAGCAGAAATGCCAATCACAATTATGATTATACTATATTTGGCATAAAAATGTCAAATGTACATTTGATCCCATTCTAAGTAATAACTAAGATTACACACTTGGTAATTTTCTTTATTTGCAGTGAATAGAGATTTTATCAAGATGTTTTAGACAGAAAACTACACATACAACACTTTCTAGTAACGTATGCAGAAAGGAAAAGTTCATGCAGATCTTTTCAGACAATCTAAATAACAAAACTATTTGTCAACTCAAAGCTATATTCTGTGGTTTCTAATCTTGAAGTAAGAATGGCTATAAAAATTTTTATGAGGCATTATATCCTATTTCTAAAAAAAAAAAAAAAAGGTGGGGGAAACTGGCAAACTGTCTTGGTCTAAATATGGTCACAAAACAAAAATCCCTTCTGAATGTCACTGGCAAAGTGGAACAAAGCAAATACATTTCCTTCCTGTACCACTGCCTCCAGGACATCAGCTAATTGTTGCCTGAATAACCCTCAATGTGTTTCTCTCAATACCTATGCCTTGCAGGTCACCTCACTGGTTACTATTAATTTAATAAGTGTTTCTTTATGTCTGCATTTGATTTTAAGTACAGTACTTGCCCCTGGTCTTAGAATGCATTTTAGGTACAAAGCATTAACATTATCTACACCATTTAAGATCATGTACACTTCAATTAGATCTCTCAACCATTTTTCCTTAGATCTTGCCATCATCCACATTTCTGCTGACCAACAACTGAATGTTTTCTCTAGACCTTTTTACCTGCTTTTGCCACTTACTCCATAAAATTGGTCATTACAAACCCATCTGCTCCTGAAAATAGCCCTTATCAATCTGCTCTTTTTACGGTATTTGCCATAACTTCGATCCATCCATCCATCTGTGTTAGACAAAAACTGAACTGGATCACTCCACAATCATATGTAATACTAAACCCAGTGTAGCCTTAATTTTTTTCACTCATGACGAATATCTTTGTGCTTGATCTTTGGCATAGAGTCAGGAAAGTGCTTAAGGATATCATTTAATTTTAAATATTTCAAGAGTTATATTGATTTGAGAGAAGGCACTCACATATGAAAACTCACTATGTGCATTAGAGTTTGGTAGTGCTTATTAGTTTTGGAAGGCTGGTTTACATATCATCTTTCCTAATTCAATCTCATGTAATTCATTATTTATTATTCACTTCTGATGTGTGGTGATTAAGTTGTAATTTTCAAAGTCACTTGCCTCTTCTCAACTTTTTTTTGTTGTTGTGATCTACTTTTCTAAATTGCTTTTAATTTTTATACATTTTTACTAAATTGTCATTTTATCTTGAGGCTTTTTTTTTTTTTAACTATCTTATATATATTGTGGCTTTGTCTACTTGGTCTTGACAGTTTATGGACTTTGACTTCTGTTATTTTGGCTACTGCTGAGTTCTCTTAGACTTTTTACAAATGCTACTGCTGGACATATCCCTGCCAAGTGTGAGCATCTACTGTTTTTACTGTCTGTACACAAGACAAACGTGACAGGACAAACGCTTTATGATAAAAACAAGAGAGCAAATGGAAAGCATCTTTGACAAAGGTTACCATTACGATTCCAGATCAGAAAATATAAATCATGAATATTCAGCTAAAGATTTCAGAAATTAAATGGATGATCTGAATGGTTTTGTTGTTGTTGTTTTTTGTTTGTTTGTTTCTAAAGAATTAGACTTTACTACATGCTAACATACATCCACTATGAATTTTGAAGTATGTTCCTCAGGTAAAAATGCTGTCAGGTTTATCAAGAATATAATCAAGGCATGCACTAACAGCCTGTACTAATGTATTGTGCATCTGAGTGAAAAATGAAATCAGATTAACTATATTCATTACCTTTTCTACAAACAGATTATTCTGAAATCCTCTGAATTCGTATAGTTAAGTCTGTTAACTGAAGAGCAACAGTTATCTACTAAAGGAAACCATCTCTTTGAGATTTGGGACTTCTTGCGTATTTGATCATTACCTAGTAAAAAAAAGAGAAGGCAAACCTCTGCAGCAAGTTCACAGAAAGACCTAGAAATTAATATGGCATTTTTCTTCTCTCTCTTTTTTTGCCCCCTTCTTTTCCTTAATTTGGTTATCAGTTTCATCCATTCCATTATCTATAAGATACTGGAATTTCCATATTTCATTTCTACTGTACTAACAGTTTATTCATTCTCCAGCTTCCTGGAGTCCTGTTTTTCCTCTTGTAGAGAGATTCTGATTAGTTTGAGCAGTAAAGCACCTCCTAGAGCACAGATAAGGAGTTCTCAGTTGGCAGACAGCTTGAATACTGCCTCCTGACCCATTCCAAAACAGGGCTATGAAGATAAGACGAAGCAGGGAGGAAATTCAGGCAGGAAATAAGTAACAGCACAAGAACAGGATAAGAGATTGTGAGATAGATGGACAAATGACAAGAGAGAACCAAGGAGGCAATATTCAGAGCACATGAGAAGACACGCTATAGGAAAAAAAAGAGGTGAACAGAGCGAAACAAAACACAGACACAGTGGATAGATGCAGTGAACATGCTAATAGTTATGTTTCCAGAAGGAATCTTGACCTCATTTGTATTATGCTGAAATCTGGGCTTTGTGAATACTTGAGCTGATGTAAAGAGAGGCGCCTAACCAGCTGCATGGTTACACATGCCTGTGTTCAGTTAAGGAACTTCAGAGGTCTGCAGCGACTGAAAAACCTGGCTCGCCTGGACCAGAGGTAGCAGTAAGTACTGCTTAGCATGTGCTTTCTAAGACTTTCCTTAAGTCTACACAAGGAATTTTACCTCCCAGCACATTTACAGCAGAGTAAAGCTTCAAGTGTGATGTGATTTATATTGGTGCATCATAACTTGTATTGACTTGCCTCAGATAAACTTTAAGGTGAGATGAATCACTCCCTAGAAGCATCTACTTCTCACCACTGTAGGCACTGATGGGAGACAACAGTGACTATATCAGATGCAGCCGCCTACACTACACTTGGTCAAATGAATCCTGTACAAATTATCAGATCTATAAAGATATTTAAGCATGTGATTTAAGCAGTGAGGCACCTAGAAGGCACTTTGGCCTCCTAACCCTCAGGATTTTCAGGTAATTGATCTCTTTAACTAAATGGTTAGTAAAATTGATGATGCCTAAATTCTTGAAAAATCATATTAAAAATAAATGCAGATGTTACAAAATGTTCAAGTGGATTTACATCTTCACTGTCCAGAAAAATTCTTATTATAAGTGCTAAAGTTTAAGGTAACTGAATTTTCACTGTAATCTATCTCAATCTTAAAATTGTTGAAGATTCAGGTTGGGTGTCTCAAAATAGTCTTAACACTATCCTTGCCACATCTTTCATAACAGCATAATACTTTCACTTCTACATAGACAACTCAAAGCTACTCGTGATACAATTGTTTATTTCGTTGAATATGACTTGCAATTTCAACCAGTGATTTTGCAGTGTCATTGAGCATGGTCTCACCTCCATATAATATCCCTCTATGACCAGCAAGCTCATTTACTTTAACTCTCAAGCAACAGCCAAACAAATAAATGCCCATACACTTGCATCTGCTCCTTTTAAGCTCCTGTACTTAAGTTCACATGCCTAAGGCCACAGGCAGACCTGTGGTACACACAAGCCCAGCTGAAGTCTGCTGCTGAACTTCCACTGAAATCACCTGTCTTGTAATTATGCCACATGGGATCCTTGGCACATGCATGGGGTCCCACTTCCATTACCATACAACTGTTGCATGATAGTTCAGCTATTGTAAACTGCCATGGAGTTGAGTACTCGCTCTGGCTGTCAGTTTTCTGCAGATTCTGCTTTACCAAAATACGAGTGCAACACAGCTGAAATATGACATGAAGTATGTTTTAAAGGAATAAATTGAAGACTAGAGACTACAATTTTAACCCACACTTTTCTCCACTAACCTGCTTTGCTTTGCAGCAAAAGTGTGGCGTAATTGCAGGGAAGAGGATACTGGACAAATACTACAACCAAACCCAATCCATTTTTGATTTGGAGAGCCAGACACAATTAACCCCTATGACAGCCAACTTAAGATAAAAGAGAGGCAGTTGGGTCAAGGATTTTTCACTGTTCTTAGCAGAAAATAGTGCATTACAGGCATAAAGTTTCCCTGGAGATAATAGGAGACACAAACAAAAGGCAAAATAGAGTAAAGCCTCAAAAACACAGAGTCTGAAAATGTTTTGGATTAGTGGATAAAGAAAAAAAAAAAAAGGAAAGAAAAAATATTTGGAAATATTACGCTCTCCTTCCCCGCTTTTGCTGCAATACACGTTGATGGGTCGGGACGTCATTCAAATCATACTTGTTTCAAGTCATTTTGTGTTAAAGTGATGCCTACTTCCAAGTTAGTGATCAAATTAAAATAGAATGACCCCATTGCTGATGAAAAGTGTTTTTTCTGTATTCACTCAAAGTAGTAATTCTGAAATTTGGACACCGTTACTTATTCATGTTACTGCGAACTCATAAACTATACATAAATGGTCAATACACAAAATTTTCTTGTGTTGACAGCCTGTATGTCTCACTGCAAGCAGAACCAATCGTCTATTCAACTTGTGAACCTGCAGGACTCAATCCAGTGCTGTGACTTGAGGAGAGTTGGTCAGGAGGGGAAAGAGGAGAATGACTCCGAAATGAATATCGCTATTTCTGTGTTCTTGTTTTGGGAAGGTACAGGACTGTTTTGTAACAACTGTCAAAGAGTGAGAGGCTACTGCAATTTTTGGAGGGTGACGTTGGGAATAGATATGCATGTGCTCCTCACCCTTATGTCTTCCTACCTCTCCCTTTTCTCCTGCCAGGCAGGACATTAGCTTTCTTGAGACCCACAATACAAATGCACACTTGTGTCCCCCAAACAGCCATCCTTCTATCCCTGGCCCTATAACCTCAACTCACCTCCTCTTAAACTGCTTAGAAGAGACATGAACTGGGAGCTGTTCTCCGAAGAGGTGGAATAGAAAGCTGAGGCTTGAACAAGCAGCCAAGCAACTCAAAAGGCTGGAGATAAACCAGAACAATCCCTCTCCCTAGCTCCCATCCCACTGGCTGGGTAAGAAGCAGATAACAGGACAGCCCACCCCTGTATCCTGACACAGCAGAGTTGGTCAGCCACCTACAGCAACATTGCCCTTTGCTGGTTCCATCCAAACTCAGCACTACCGGCACATGAAGACCGCTGCTGTCGAAAAAGACTTGGATGAATTAAATAAGAGCTAACATTAACTAGCCTGTTAACTAGCCTGCTGCAAGTGGCTTCCTATAGTGGATTCCTATTTTTGAATCATGGAAAAAAAATGTTGCTTATAATGCCAATTATTGCCTTTATTCTTATAAAATGGAAGTAGAAGGAAATCCCTAAAGATTTTATACATTTTAAGACATATGTACATATTTATACACATGAGATCTTCTGAGTCTTCTAATTTAGCCAATGTTTTCAGCTCTCTCAGGTTCTCCTCATATGACAGATGCCCTGATCCCTTCCCCAGCACAGTGGCCATTTGATAGACCTCCCCCAGTGTTCTAGTGTCTGGGAAAATCTACCAAAGGGCCACTGTTATGGGAAGCTGAGACCACAACAAAGTACTCCAGGTGTGCTCATGCCAGGGTCAAGCAGAGAAGAATCACTCTCAGCCGGCTGGTGAAGCACTTCCTAATGCAGCACAGATGCTGCTGGCCACCTTTGCATCAAGGGCTTATTGCTGGTTGATTTTCCATTTCCTGTCCACCAGGATCCCTGAATCCTTTTCTACAAAGCTGCTTTCCAGCCAAACACTCCCCAGCCTGCATGGGTGAGTGCCCAAGGTTTCTTCCTCCCCAAGGGCAGGATTTGGCTTTTCTCTTCGCTCAACTTCAGGAGAACCCAGACCCCCAGCCTCTCTACATCCCACTGAACAGCAATTCAGCCACTTGGTATATCAAGCACCTGTCCTATTTTTGTACCATCTGCAAATCTGCTGAGGGTGTGCTTCATCCCATCCATCATTCAGGCCATTAATGAAGACGTTAAGTAGTATTGGCCCCAGTATCGATCTCTGTAGTCTAAATATTAAATAATATCTTCTTTTTACTGCCTTCATGTGTACTTAAATTCTGCACTTGTCATCTTCTCAGAATGTTTTCAATAAAAAATAAATTAAAACAGAAAAATAAAGCCAGTAAAATAAAACAGTCATAAAGATGACTTCTAAAAATCACTAAGGTACAGTTCAGAGTTAAAGCTCTAAAGCAGGATAATAGGTATGGTGTATCCCTCTATTTCACCCTTTGCCAACAAATTGATCATAGAGCAAATACTTTACTCTGTAAGAATGATGCCCCCTAGCCCTACTATTCATATGCAGTTTTACAGAAAATATCTTCACTAAATCTAAACTGCCAGCATTCAACTTCAATCCCGTGTATTGTTTCTGTATATGCAGTTACTGCATATACTGTATTTCAGGCTCAGGCATCCAGCTTAGTGTCTCATTATTTAGATGGCTGCCATTGAAAAAACACTATTATTTGTGTCACATAATTCCAATACATGATTTCATGAATGCATATGCACAAATCCCACAAACACAGTTATCTCATTGCTTCTGAACTCAGAAACTACCATCCATCTAATAACTACAGATAAAACAGTAACTTCAAGTTTTACCTAAAACACACACCATGGATTTATTATCACTTCACTCACCTTCATGAAGCCAGAAAGCTGGCAGTCTGACGAGGTGAGTGAGAAAAACCCATGCAACTTTCAATGTTATTCCATCAGATCTTTCACAAAAGCAGACCAGACAAATGCCTGTGCTGTGGTCCACTGTGCCTGAGTTACACACTTTGATTCAAAGAAAATTTAAGAGCTTATCAGAGGCCATACAAGATCAAAGCAAAAATCTGCACAGATATTTTCTTCACATATGTACCTGCTCTTTCCTAGGTGCCTGCTCTTAGCCCTTGTTAGAGACATTCCCAAAGAAAACTTGCATCCTCCAGAAATTTGTGGCACAATGATTTACTTGTATCTTTCTAACCTCTTCATATTTACTATCCCTCATGCTTTTTTTTTTCTTTTTTTTCCCCCCTTCCATGAATTTATCTAATTCAGTTGGTTTTTGAAGTTGCACAGTAGCTTGACAGTCCAAAGACTGATAAATGTGATTGTGGCAGAGACAGTGGAAATATTTCTATGAATAAGAAGTAGATGTTCATGAGAAAATACTATTATAATCATAGATTAATCGAAAATTTTGTTTATCTCATTGGTAACGTTAACAATGTTATCATTATTTGCATGACTTAAAACAATGCCTTTATAGCAACATGACATGTTAAGTATTGTAGGACAACTGGCCTACTAATGTTTTTGAAGGTTTATATTTTATTACCAGCTCTTCCAATACTCACTGCAGTTCCCCATATAGACAACAAGCAGAGGGTGGAAGCTGCTGGCACAATGCTGCAACTCTGGCAATTCTTAGTTGGAAACTAAATCTCTAATCCTCAGGCTGTTTTCAATTATACTGAGATAGGAAATAGCATGGAACTGCTCCCAGGATAAGAATTTTATAAGTGGCTCTGTAAAAGCGTATCCCCACCCCCTAGCAATAAAGAGAGAGTAAAATCACATTGAGAATCTAGCCCCCATCTTGAAATTGCAAGGGCAGCTGTTAAGTTGTAAAAACAAATGTAATATTTTCATGGAATTAAATTTATCAGCTGGATTACCAGCAAAAATAATTCCATAGACTTTCTGAAATTCCTCAGGTTTTCTCTTTGCAATTAGATTTCACTAGAGCCAAGTGAAGATGGACAAAAGCAAAAATGCTGTGAAGCGTGTGTGTCAGGGCTTGTAGCTGTTACATACATTGCTTGAAAGTCAGTACTGCTTGCAGCCATCAAAAGCCCCGTGGTTCAGAGTTCAAGGGTGGTACACGGCCTGTCAGGCAGCCGGCAATGCTTCGAGCTGACATTAATCACCTGCTTTGGGGTTCACAGCTGTTGCAAGCAGCTTCAGCAAGTCGGCGGTGCTACTACCAATTTATTTCACTTAGCAACAAACACTGGCATACTGGTGTTGCTTATCATTTCTAAGGAGCTTTTTGCCAATGCTTTTAGCTTTCACAGTCAGCTGGGGCTACAGTAAGGGGAGATTTAAGACATTTTAAGAACATTTCTAATGGTGATGCCTAACAACAAATAGTACCTTTGGCTATAGTAACTGCATACAAACATTGCTAATATGCTGGCAACTTCCCTAATAATAACCAAATGCCTGATACTACCTACAGCTGTGGAAGCATTAGTCACTGCTTCAAAACACTGCTGCTATGTCAACAACATGTATAGAGTTTAACGAGTAATTCTTATAATATCAGGAGATACTCTGCCAGAACTCTGTGCAGCAGCTAAGTCCCTCAGCAGGGTATATTAGCTCAGGCTCAGCACTGTGCTAATAAAGTCACACAGATTTTGAGCAACGTGAAAATATTGAAAGCTACACTGCTGGGAACACAGACAGAGGCTCTGCTTCTGAATACTGAAAAAAGTCTTTAACACAGATGAGAGACGGTCAAAAAAAATTAATTCAGACATCAGTGCCATTACTCATGAATATGTCAGACTTTTTTTATTATGATTTTAAATGTCAATTGAAAACAAAAAATGGAAATGCTCAATGCCTGATAAACGAGATGGAACAATTCCACATTGCATCTCAAAGAAGACATGATCAAGGAAATGTTAAAATGAAATTGTTCTTAAAATCAACATAATATGAAATTTATATTGCAATTCAACCTCTGAATCCTGTAACATAGAAGTGTGTTTTAATATCATTCTGCTAAAGAGTAGGAAAAAACCTGCCAAATCCTCGATTAACCTCAAGTTTTATCATGTCTTCAAAGTCAACAGGAGAGCTTTAGAAAATTTTTCATGTTTTTATTGGCAGGAAACAAACCTGAACAATGGTAAATAAGAGAAATTGTATTGAAAAAAATAGGATGAAATTTAGTCAGAAGAAATGAAAAACGTCTGTAAGCTTTAGGAACAATTCAATCCTCCTCTTCTCCCACCCTCAAAAAAAAAAAAAAAAAAGTTAAAAGGGAACTTGTTAGTCCTGTATAGACAGAAAAGATGTGAGCATACAATAGTTCAAAGGCTGAATGTGAATCAGTAGTGACATTCTGCAGGAAGAAGGACGTGCTGTTGCTACAAACAGGAGTGCTGTCTTTGGGAGTGGAGTTTGTCATCGACTGATGATATATGTTGATACAGTAGCATATTGTTACTACTAGTAGAGGAGGAGAGGCCAAACTTTCTTTCATACTTCTTTCCAAAGCGATAGCTATCAGCTGGTAGCATGTAGTCATTATAATCTGCCTACTGCAATATAAAACTAGATCTTGTTTTTTAAATCCAGTTTCAGCAATTGTAGTAAGAGTCTAGACAGCATGTGCTCCAGTAACCCCAAACCACAAAATATTCCCTACACATTAAACTTAAAACTTGCAGTAAGAAACAAAGGGGTCCAGGCTCCTCAGGCACAGGCACACACGTGCAAAGGGTTTCTCAGCCAACTTCCTGGCCTCACTGTCTCTCCCGTCACTGGTTTTGGCTTTCTGGTCCCTTCAGCAGTCAGCCTTCAGACCTTCTGGGCTCTCTGCCATCCATTCCAGTCTTCAAGACTGTATTTTATTCCATACTGCACAGTCAGTGGAAACAATAAGTAGTAGTTTTTTGTTTGTTTTATTTTTCAGCAGGTTCTCAGCCTGAAATCCAAGGCAACTCATAACCCTTTCCCAGTACAGCTGCTAGTATATGTAGCTGGTGAGCCAAAATATTTATTTTCTTTTCCAGTGTGATGAGTCCTTAATAACAGCTTTGACAAGAGGATATATAACTTCCCTCAAAGTCTTAAACAGCCAGCACCCTGGTGATTTGGGGGTCTTTCTGAGAAGGTGTGAAATCCTTCAGAAGAAGGACAGGGATTTTACTTTTTTGTTGTTGTTGTTGGATTTTTTTTAATCTTTTTGACTTACTTAATTTTCAAAGTCTTTCTAATTTGAGTGCTAATAATTTCCTGCAGCAGTATAATTATCAGCAGTAGTCAGTGAAGAAAACAGAAGGTACAACAGAAACAAAGATGCATTATTTTTGATATTAATTAATTACAAATGACCAGTTATAGGATCCATTGATTTAATTTTGTGAAACCAAATCAAACGGTCCATGTGTAGAACTGGAAGAGTGTTTATTGCACAGGCATTAATAAAGCCATGCCTCAGGGTGTAATTATTTAGCTTTTGCACATACATGGCCTGGTGAGGATAGAAAGAATTCTGTCTAGAATTCAATGGCAAGATCTGTCCCAAATTTGCCTAATTGTTTCATAAGTCCTATTGAGACAGGAAATGTAGTTGCTACTGCAGTTGCAAAATGAAAGGAAAATGGTTATTGATTCTATTTTTAAGTATGAAAAATGTGCTTGTGTAGTACAATGATACAGATATTCAGACATACCAGAAAGGGAATTGGAATAGTACAGTAAAAGGGCAGGCTTGTATTACGTTGTAAGATAATGACAACCACCCTAGACCTACGCAATATAAAAACACAATGGCTGAATAGCTTGCAAGGTTTTAAGGTTAGTAGAAGTATCCTGCCAATACTGTGCAAAATATGCTTCTGAGAATTTTATGTTACATTACTGTTTAAGAACCAGAGGGCTACTGTCCTGTGAATTCACATAACTTAAAGGCTGTCAGTAGTTGCCTGGGGTCCCTTTGGCTGGAGCAACATAACTTACCCTACAGATAGCAATCCTTCTAAAAAGAAGTATGCACTGTGATTTTTAATTTAGGTCCTGTTTTTTGTTTTTTTTTTTTTTTTTTTGGGGGGGGAGAGGGGGCAGAATAAAAGAAACAAAAACAAAACCACAACTCCTTCAAGAGCCAGGTAGCTTCAGAAGGGACAACATATCTTTTTTCATTACTCACAAAGGAGGAAAATCACTGTAACCTACACCAGGCTGTGGCAAAAGAGTCGCACATCAGAAGTCCTGAAACACCCAGCTACAACAACAGAAGTGACCAATGAACTTCATCATAGAGCTATACCTCTCCTGAATGGACTAACGGGACATGGCACTGAAGCAGCATAATGCCACTGAAGCATTTCCAAACAGTTTTGAAGAACTTTTTAAACAAAGGGAAGCTGTCTACTGAAAACAGAGCACGATCTCCACATGGCTGTAGCAAAATGCTTCTGAGTATTTTATCCAGTGAATCTTCAATGTAAGACACTGAAGAAACAGGTACTTATCATTAACAGAAGTGTTATCTAAAATAATCCATTTTAGCAATTAGCCTATTATAACTTGTCTACCCCTGTTGATGGAGACAAACAGATTAAGAAAACAAACCCTCAGCACTTTTTACAGTACTACCAAAATCAAGTATTTAAAACAAACAAACAAACAACACACACACTTGTTGACTTCCTCAAGTAAAGTAAATTTAAAAAGAAATCACAGTGACTTTCTCATGTTTTCCCTCCATTCATTCTAAAAGGTTCATATTTCAAGCCTAGTCACTTGGGAAAAGGGAGTAGGGAGTATAAAGATTCTTGCATAACAACAAGAAGTCAGGAACTGAGGTGTTAAAACACTGAATATCACACGTGTTGCAGTTGAATCTTGAGGCCTGACAGCTCTGTTCAGTCTATACAGCCATTGGCAGCTGACAAGCAGGGGCTGAAAATGAGGGAGTTTGTGTACAAATGATATGTACCCACTGACTATCTGTTGGGTGATGACTCAACTGAGTTTGTTAACCACTTACTAAGAATAAGGTCCTAATTAACAAGTTAGTGTAAATGTGGGTTTATGGCTTTGGAGCAGTCACCAAATTGCAAACTTAAAGTCTATGTCTGAATAAAAAACTCCTTAAAAAAATGTTTTTCCCTCTTTGTTCCCTAAATAATGAAAATCCATGGCAAGTTAGCCCTTATATTCCTAAATTACTTAACTAGATTTTAGAGAGTCATCTTAAAATTAGAACACCCCCATCAGTGAATGGTTATCTTATTTGTGCAATCACCAAACCAACAGGTTCAACCCTGCAGGACTGGCAAGTGAAGAGTCTGCTTTCTTCATACCTCCCCCAGATCTTGGACCTGTCAATAGCTCTTGCAGATTCAACCACAAAGTTTAATCATTTCAAAGTGATTCTATCAGTCCTCAAGGCTTTTCTGTGCTAGTTAGAAATCACAATGAAGTAGAAGACCTTCAGAACCCATTCACTGCTTCTCCCCATTTGCAGTGTCATCAGGAGAGTTGGCTTCGCTGGCACAACTTGAGGCCATTCCCTCTAGTTCTATCACTAGTTACGTGTGAGAAGAGGCTGACCCCCAGCTCCCCACACCTTCCTTTCAGGTAGCTGTAGAGAGCAATAACATCTCCCCTGAGCCTCCTCTTCTCCAGACTCTTGTTGCACTTCAGAGGAAATTGTGGTAACCACTGCATTTCATGAGAAATCGGATCACATGGCACACTTTCACAGCATGACTTCTGGTCACTGCTGTCAGGAGATTTATGAAAAAATTAGGTGTAAGCAAGAATTGGGTGTTACGCCACTCAGATTACAGAAGTTCAGCTGCATGTACCAGTAGAGGTGTCAGTGCTGGCAGAGTATTAAGTTACACTAGGACATGCCAACTAACTGTAGGCAGAGATTTCATGAAAATTTGGCTTCTACAGCTTTGTGTTAGGTGGTCAAAGCATTCCTACATCTGACAACAGATGGATGAACTATCTTGTATTTGAATAATCCCGTAAAGTTTTTATAACAACTTGTTTCATATCACAAATGGGTTTCTCTTGCTCTGGGGGAGTTGATCAGTTGACTAGCTATACTGAGAGCAGACTGAGGTTTGGCCTTTTACCAGACAACATAACCCAAAAAATATGTCTAGAGAGAAACAGACAATTTCCACCTATTGGAGGAAGAGAATGTACTAAGTGACACACAGGAGGAAGGAATTAAACGTTAACCCAAGAACCAAGATAGTATAAGGAGAATACAAGGTATTTTTATAGATGCTATAAAAGGGTATAGATGGAGTAAAGACCCTGTTCTGAAAATATAAATTTATTTGTAGTCTCCAGCTGTGAATGGGAATTTGAAGCACAGAAAACAGAAATGGTTTAGGAAATAGAAAAATGACTTTCTGAAAAACATTAGTCAGTGGTTGCAAGCTTCCTGTTAAATAAGGCTAGAAGTTTAAAAAGTATTAATCCATGATGAAGAAAAATAATCGTTAAGTAGGTACATATACAGAAGAAAAAGCAGCTGAGGAAAAGCCTTTAAAAGTGTAAAAATGACCCAGGGAATGAAGTCAGGTATGAGAGGGTGGCATAACAGAAGTCAAGTCAGACAATCCCACAGTGGGTTGGAAAGGGCTTTAACAGTTTTGGCAGATAGAGTACTCCATTTGCCTAAATAATAGGGTAACAAACACTTATTAAAAGTAGAAAGTTGTTTCTGAAATCTGAGCTGAATCTTTCACAGTACAGTGAAGGAAAGGTCCTGGCTCTGTCCTCTTCCTTCTTTCAGTCACCTCATTCATGCTTTAAACTTGTTATCATTCTTCCCTCCCACCCTTCCTCCGTAACTTCAATTCCTTTGGTCTTTTCCTTTGCAGGTCAAGTTTTCTGGACTGATAATCGTTCTCATTGCTCACCTCTGAGCACACAACCTTCAAGTGTCATGCTCAGAGATTGCTTATCCTTTACCTGTTTCGTATTTCCCCTTGTATTTCTCCTGCTGGTCAGAGAGCTGAACTAATTTTTTGGGCTTTATTATGTTGTTTCTTTTAGGAAAGTAATGGTAGAGTCAAAAGTCAGACTGCCCTTGATGGCTCAAGTTGTACTAACTACCTGAACACACAAAAACAGAGCCAAAAAGCTCATGAACTCACTAGTTTCTTGGCTCCTCAAGGACATTCTTTCACAGTTCTTCAAAATTCAGGGTGTTTCTTGCTGTTTGCTGGCATTTTTGTCCCTGTGTTTAAATGTGTCAAATTCCTGAATTGCTCTTTTTGCCAGTGAAACCAGCAAAACACAGAAAACTTTCCAGAAGCTGCTCATCAATACGCAAACTCAGGGGCTACTTCTGAGCACAGCTACAAGATATCAGGAGATGGTGATTCTTCCCAAGATTTCTATTTCTTTTTATGCCACTACTGTGTTTTGTCTTTTTACTCCACCACCATGTTTGTCTGAATATGGGAATGTTTCGTTAGCTACTGAATAGCCTTCAAACACTAAATCAGCATACTAAATCAGCACACAGCATAAATTAAAGACGGGATGTGAGCAAATTAAAGGTCAAAAGTAGAACAACAACAACAATAATTCTTGATAATTTGAAGAAATAACTTGAAAATAATGAATTTGATAGAAATATGAGCAAGCTATTACATTTGCAGACGGAAATAATCACCTATACAAACATAAAATGGGAAACAAGTGGGTTTGTTTGTTTGTTTGTTTTTGTTTGTTTTCAGAAAAGACCTGCTGTGTTTCTCAGGCTTATGCCTAAAAGTTCAGGGTGATCCAGTCTGATTTTTTTTTTAAATCTGTATATCCTACTTACTGTCCCATACAGATTCCCATCACCCTAGTCTTTGATCTGGGAATAAACTGTGTTCTCTTTAGAAATTAAAAAAAAGTAAAATAAAATAGTAAAATAAAGTAAAACAAAATAAAACAAAACAAAATAAAATAAAATAAAATAAAATAAAATAAGAAACTGTAAAATGAATAGAAATAAACATCCTAAATATAATTTCAACTGATTCCACTCTACACCTGATGTTTTATGAAGGACTACCTAAAACCCCTCAATTTCCCACCTTTCTGCTTTCATATGTTGTTTAACCTATATTTTTTGCAATTTTTCTTGTTATATAAATTATATGCAGAGAACCAGTCAAATATGTCAAATATTATATCTTAAAATTTAAATGAGAGATGCATGAAAATGTATATTTTTATTACTCCTATTTATAAGAATAATCATTTTGACAGAATATGAATCAAGATTTTTAAACCTAGTGTGTTTCTATCAAAACCATTATAACATTTCCTCCAACAGTGGAAACCTACACTGAATACACGGCCTACAATCTCTGGACAAGCTCTGCTTTTAATTATCTACAACTTTTTTCAACTTTTGCCAGCATTCAGCAATTTTTCAATCATCTAAATTTTCTTCTGTATAGCTGGGTAAGTCAAATTACTACTAAAAAAAAAAAAATGAATGCTTACTCAGACTCAGAAAATATACAAAAGAAGCATGTTTTAGATGAACACCACCATGAAAGTATGTTTTTTTGTTTGTTTGTTTTGTTTTTGTTTTTTAATGTACCCAAAACAATGGGAACAGAGGACTGCAGTTACAGATATATACTAGGCACTTCCTCATCTCAGCAAAGCAGAGGCACATTCTCCTTGGTCAGAAGAAGAACGGCAGGTTCTGTGGTTTTGTTTGTTTGTTGTGTGTGTGTGCGTATTTTTTCATGTACTGGAAAAGTCAGTCTATCCCAAATGAAGTATGACACAAGAAGAACAATGCTAAGAAAAGATGCTATCTTTCCTGTTTTACAATACCTAGTGAGGAAGAAGTTACTCTCTAACTGAACATATATAACAGATTAAAAAAAATAAAAGTGTCAAATATTTGTTAACTTCCAGTTTTTCACAATTCAATTTCTTTTTAAGCAACAAAAAGAATAAAGAAGATTACTACCAATATGATTTTAACATGTTTGGTAGTTACAGCAGACAGACTCAACAAAATATCCTAATTGCTGCATATTTGTTCAAACACATTACCCAATGTAATTGGTCTTACAGAACATATTTATCTAAATGTGTAAAAAGACAGATTTTCTTTAATATGTTTTTATCTGATGGTGCAAGAGCAGTTATTCTTTTAAATGGTTTGGAATTAACACACATGTTTTACTTTCCCATCTGCCTGCAGGCATGAGTTGGCATTTGCTCTACTGCAGTGTCTGTGGTAGCCTACTGAGCTGCCATCAGGACTGCATAGGATGTAATGTCATGTCAGGCCAACAGCAAATGCAACCAGATTTTTAATTAAAAAATAAGAAAACCAAAGATGATACTTGCATAACTGTATATACAATGAATAAATACATATACAAATAAATAATTTATTCTAGTACAATCAGTGCTTTTTAAGTGTTTGTGTGGGAGCAGAATAGGCCTTATCATTTTTCCTATCCACCTTCTCCTTCTTATTTGCTTTTTAAATAAACTCTCACTAAAACAACTGGACAAAAGTAATTTTGTCTGCCAACTAAGGCTGAGGCATTGTCCATAAACCCCAAGCACCATTTTTCTTAGGGGGAGAGCCTTCTGTGATTTTTTTCCTTAATCCGTACAGTGTACTTACGTACTTGATATTTTTAAGAAGTTGTACTGGGTCTGGATGGGATGTTAACTTTCCCTGCAGCAGCCCATACAGTGCTGTGCTCTGCGCTTGTAGCTAGAACAGCAGTGGTATCACACCAGTGTTGTGTCTGCTGCTGAGCAGTGCTGGCACAGCATCAGGACTCTCTCTAACCCTCCTAGGGGGTGGGCAAAAAAGTGAGAAGAGAAACATCACCAGGGCAGCTGACCTAAACCAACCAAAGGGATATTCCATACCATGTGATGTCACACAGCAATAAAATGTGGAAAGAGGAAGAAGAGGGGAGGGGTGGGCTCTCGTTGTGAAAATGTCAGTCCTCCTTCCAAACGCCGGCTATGTGTGTTGAGGCCCTGCTTCAAGAATGTGGTCAAGCATCACTCATTTGTGGGAAGTAGAGAGTAATTTCTTTCCTCTGCACTTCCATATAGCCTTTTATTTTTATTTTTATTTTTATTTTTTTTCTCTTTCCCCCTTCCTTTTCCCCTTTCCGTTTTTTTCCCCCTTAGTTAAATTGTTTAGTTAATAATAATCCTTCCTTAATAATAATAATAATTATCATTATTATTATATAATAATTATTTACTATTTATTATACTTAAATAATATAATAATAAATAATTATTTATAATAACTATAATATATTATAATAATTAAATATATTATAATAAATAATAATTATTATTTATTATTTATATTATAATTATATATTATTATATAATAATATATTATTATAATAATTATTATCGTTATTATTATTATTCCCTTTAATTAAATTATCCTTATCTCAAACCGTGAGTTGTTCTTTACTTTACTTCTTCCCCTCCTCATCTAAGGAGGGGGAGTGAGGGAGTGGTTGTGGTGTTTAGCTGCCTAGCACGGTAAAACCACCACAGAAGTATCAGCAAAATATATGTTAATTCACAACCTGCCACATTTCCTCATATTCTTTGTCATAAAACTCTCTAACAGGCACAGCACATATAACTTTCAGGACTCTTGTGATCTGGGAAAATTTTCTGCCAAAAATAACAGCCAAAGCCATGCTAAAGGCTTGTCTTTAGCTTGGAAGTTTGATACATAGGGGGCACATACTGCTTTTGATATTTATGATAAACAGATCCTCATCTATTTTGTCATTATCGACTGCTGAAGAAAAATAAATATATACATATAAATATGTAACACAGACAGAAAGTGTTTTACAAACATATTGTAAACACCTATCCATGTTCATTAAGGTGCATCAACACCAAGCACTGAGCATCAAATTATGCCTTGCAGTTTGTGCTGCATCATGGCTGAAACTCAGTGCACTGATGGATCCATCCCTGAAAAAGACTACAATGAAAATAAATAAACAAACAAACAAACAAATAAATAAATAAATGTGTGCTTGTATTTCTGTAAGTCACCAGTCATATTGTGCATCTGTAACAATGTCAGCAAGGGCATTACCAATGACTTAGAGAAATAAATGGACAAAATGTGTTCTTGTAAACTTGATTTGATAGTAAAATAATTAAATATTCACTTATGTCTACAGGTTTAAAGTACTAATGGATATCTATCGATACTACATTACAAACAATCAATCACTGCAGACAAGCAACTTCACATGAGACTGCAAAATTTAAATACTCGATATTTGGATTTAGGCAGAGTATCTGTCTTTGGGAGTCTTTCAGCCTTTTAATTGCAATGAGTTTCAAGATAATTTCAGAAAGACTGAGGGTCCTTGACTGAAGTCACAACTAACAGAGCAACTTTTTCTTCTCACTTCTGCTTCCATGGAAAGAATGCAGCAGAATAATAGTAAACCATTAAGATGTGAGTTCCCAAAGGAGTGCATCCTCATACCTATATACTGTCAACTTGACAAAAGAAGAAAAAATCCATACATGAGAGCCGGTCTCATCCTCCCCAGCCAAGACAGGAACTGCTGGATATGACATCTAGAGAACAGGCTCTCCCCCCACACAACACAAGCAGACCACAGGCCTCCAACCAAAGTGGTAGTATTGGTATGATAGTCATTGCTGTCTTAACATCTTTACCTGAGCAAAGCTATGGTTGTGGGTATTGTCTTCCCCATTTTCTGTGAGAATGCATGCCAGTCAACCTTTTTAAAATATATCAATTTATTATTTACATTCTAATATTCAAACTATTTTCATTGTTTAAC
Organism: Aythya fuligula; assembly: GCF_009819795.1. NCBI lineage: Eukaryota > Metazoa > Chordata > Aves > Anseriformes > Anatidae > Aythya > Aythya fuligula. The sequence continues at coordinate 94,986,497 of NC_045560.1, read as the reverse complement.
AGAAGTGTTATATATTATTTTTTTCTTTAACATTCTCCTTATATCTCTTTAATGTGGGATTTATATATACCTGTAAAGGTTAATGCTCAGGGCTGCAATGCATTTTATTAACATACATGTACAGAACCAGTCAGATTATAGTTACACACATGAATTGATGTACTAGTGTGGGTGCCCTCTGTATTGCTATGTCTGACATAGGGAAAATTATGAACCAGCTCTTCTCTTTCTAAGCAAAAGAGAGGAGCAGACAAGCTAAGCTTTTGGGTGCCCAGACTACATGGAAATCGAAAACCCGTGTCAGTAACTAAATCAAAAACCCGTGTCAGTAACTAACAGTGGCATTAGGCAGGCTTCTGGTACAAACTTCATCCCTCCTTATGCACATTCTAGTATACATGTTTCTTCAGTATCTTCAAACTATATATTAAAATATCATTAAGAGCTGTGAAATTTAAAGTTGTTGAAACAATCAACAACAAAAGAGCTTTTGGGGATACAAGGATTGCTTCTCCTCCTCTTCTGATTTTTTGTTTTTATTTAAGATTTTCTTACCACAATGTTTACATTTTCTGCTTTTCCAGAAGCCTTTTGAATACCAATCCATTATGCAATGATTTTAACCAATTTTTAATCACAAGCAAAGGTTATCTCTCATCCTTATAGTATAGCTCTCAATCAGAGCCCACTTCTGCAATTTGCATCACAGGAACAGTGTTTTGTACCCATAAAAATTTTTCTTGAAATCGCTGATGTCTCTTGTGGGCATAAGGTTTTCACTGAGCAGTAGGATTAATCATGCTTTCAATTTGTAGCAGTAACTGATAGACTGAAAAATGTCTGGAAGCTAATAAATAGACATTGAAAGAGGTCCTTATGCTTGTCATTTAATGACAACCTGTTTGTCACTTGTGGTAAAGAGCTGGTTTGAAAGACTTTATTTTCCCCTTTTCCTTCCCCCACCCAAGCTGTTTCTTTACAATACCCCCTCTTCATTTTCCAAGGCCACAATCAGGTTTTGCTCGCTGCAACAGATTTTGATATGTCAACAGAGAAACGATGAGGGCATTGCTATACATTGTTGTTGTACAAGTGCTATTTTTTAAATGCCCAAACTTACCACAATACAGACTTTAGAAATCACTGCTTCTAAACCAGTCTTAGTGTTTAATTCCGAATATTTATTTTAATACAACCAAAACTGTACAGTTACAAAATAAATATTGAACATATTCACTTACCTAAATTTCATTCTGTGCTGATAGTATATTTCAGCAGATATTGTCAACTGGATATGCACTCAAACTATTTTACTCTTATATCATCATAAATGCTTCCTATAAACTAAACATAGTGCCTATAAACTAAACTTTTAGCCTTTTCATCCTCTTTCCAGCACAGAGGTATCTGTACTTCTGTCTCAGTAAAAAAGAACAGATTTTTTATGAATAAGTAACTAATTTCAAATCAGCTGTGCAGTTCTCTGTTCATTAGTGATGAACAGAAAATGATTCCTCAATGTGACCTTGCAGCAAAGAAGACTAGTGGTATCCTCATCTGCATTAAGAAACAAATTGCCAACAGGTCAAAGATGGTGATCCTACCCCTCTACTCAGCACTGGTGAGGCCACATGTGGAGCACTGCATCCACTTTTGGTCTCTCCAGTACAACAGAGATGTGGAGCTACTGGACACAGTCCAAAGAAAGGCCACAAAGATGAAGGGATTAGAGTGCCTCTCCTAAGGACAGAGCTCTTTTCATTGGTACCTAGTGCCAGGAACAGAGGCAATGGGCACAAACTGGCACACTGTCTGAACACCAGGCAGCACTTCTGTACTGTGCAGGTGGCTGAGCACTGGCACAGACTGTCCAGAGATGCTGTGGAGTCTCTGTCTTCACAGATCTTCAAAAAACACCTGAACATGGTTTCTCTGCTTGAGCAGTGGGGTTGGACCAGATGACCTCCAGAGGTCTCTTCCAACCTCAAGCATTCTATGATTCTATAAGTTTCCTATCAGTTAGACATTTTAAGAACGTTGAAATAAATAAATTAATATCTATTGTTAAAAAAAACATACACACAACTTTTCAAGTAAGTGTTTCAATTAGTGCTCATACACCTTCAAGAAAAACATTATTTTTGTTAATTAAACTCAAACTGTGTTTAAACTTTTTTTTTTCTGTTGTGTCAAGAAGCATAGTTTGAACACTCTTACAGATTCACTAAATTGTACCTTGTTCACTTTCAATTTTTGTTAACACCTTTTCTCCACCTCCTAATGTATTTGTCAATTTTTCAGTTGTGAAAACTTCCAAATAAAATAAGAACCTGGAGCAAAAGAGGACTAAGTAGTAGACTATCTTCGGTTTCTGCGTAATTGGTTCTTTCTCTTTTATGACTACACTTTTGTAAATCATGTAATTCATGTAAGTTTTGTAAGCTTTTTTATAGACTACTAAAATTTTAAAGTAAAAGGATTATATGAACTTGTCAGATCATCTGTATAGCATCTAACTTCACCCAATTCCTAGTGAACTGGAGAATTCCTGATTAAATATTCCAAGTGACACTGAGTTTAAATCATCACTCTGCTCCAGTGCCTAATTATGGTTTCTGTTAAGCTTTTGTATATGATTCTTAATTTGCTAATTTTACCTTTTAGACACTGAGTACATGATACCATAAAGGGCCTTACTTAACATCTTTCTTTGTAGGTACTTATAAGGCCACAGATGAGTCATCTCTTAATAGGCATATTGATTAAGCAAATATTATGTTGTACTTCACACTACTGTACTCATACCTAAGGTCACAGGAACAAATACAGAGACATGACATGCTTGGTCATAATGACACCAAGCAGCACACCAGATGAACTCTTCAGCTTCAGAAATCATATTATTTTCAGTTTCAGATGAGTTGTTTTCTAAATGAGCTTAAAGAATTGCAATACTTCATTCAGCACACAATTTCTTACTTCACATTCTCTTTTTCTGAAGAATTGCAAATCATAAAAGTATACTGTGCTAAGAACAAAATCAAGAAACTTCCCCAGCAAATAAGTTTGGACAAGATTACTAAGGATGAACTTTAAACTGATATCTGCCATACTGATCCTGACTTTAAGCTATTTTACAGGCTTTTTCAGGGAAAAAATACTGTGCATGTGCTGAAAAGAACTGTTCTGGTGAATTCTGGAGACCACAAGGACTTAGTGTCGTTACCACTGAATGCAATGGCAAAGGCTTTCAAAAAAAAAAAATTAAATTAAATTAAAAAAAAAATCTAAAAATGACCTCATGAAATTGTGAGCTTCAAGGAACATATCTTCATTAAACCATGCCTTGTACCTTCTTCAAGGCAAATGGCATGTGATAACACAGAAGAGCACCTGAGTTTCAAAGCAAGACTAGCTAAGACACAATCATTACTTGCTTTTCCCTTCTTTCAATGAAAATGTTATTTATAAGAGGTAACTCTTCTGAGAAGCTAGGCAAATTCTTTTTTATAAGATTCTGGAAGTTGAGGGGAGGGAGGGGAACAATTATATTCACTAGTGATATTCACTGTTTCTGGTCTGTGTAGAGATAATTTCTACCAAAATAAGAGGAAAGGCAAAATATTGCATTAGCTATCTTCATGCAACTGGAAGAACTCATATTTGCCCATTATTTGTTTTGCATTACTATATTTATGACTATATATATATGGCATAATAGGATCATCAGATATAGATATAAGTACTAAAAAGGCACATAAGTGTCTTGTTTATCTGTTGCATTTCAGATACACGAAATCCCCTAAAGCTGATATTACGAAGGATTCCAAATCTTTCTAAAGAGACTACTTTTAGGCTTATATTAAAAATCTAGTTTCTGTGAAAATCCTGCTCCACTGTTAGAGCAATTAAGAGATATCACTAAACAGACTGCAAAAAATATAAAAGCTTTGTTTTAGTTTTTGCACTGTAGTATTGTTTCAGCAACATTGAAACATGAGTATATTTCAATTTTAAGGAAGAAACCAGTATGAAATTGCTTGAATGCCAGACAAAACATTAACATTGAAGTGATAATGGAAAAAAATAATAATAATTAAAAAAATGGATTAAAATAAATAAATAAATAGACCAAAGCAAGGCAGATTTCTAATGTATGTCACAGAATTGTTGTTAACATAAATTTATGTGTTTCATAGATTTATATTTGCAAGATTTAGATTTGTTTCAGAAAGGCCTGTGCATGTTTGTGTAGAAAATAGCCACACTCAGGTGTACAACAACAGGAAACATAGGGTAATTAAGCTAAGTGTGGGTAACATGCCTAAGAGGCCAGAACTAACCATGAACATGGTTAGTTTTTTTTTAAACATACAGAGTGTAGTGCCAGGCGGCACTTCTAGCTCAGGTCCAGAACACACCAAACCATCCCAGAGTGACACAGAGCTAATATAGCCTGCCTATCAGTAGGAAATAATTTGTGGGGAAAGCTGCATGCTAGCATTCATAGTCATAGAGTTGCTTTGCCATTGCGTGCTACAGAATTACCTTAGTCACAGCATTCCTAGGATGTCTGGACTGTATTTTTATTTTTTATGTCCAAGATGGAGAGACCAGAGAATATCTTTAAAAAGGTGAAGGAATTAAGAAAGACGCAGGGGGAAGAATCCAAGCTAGGTTTTGTACCTTGTCCTTGTCCTGAATAAAGAAAAGGAAGGAATAAAAGGACAGTCAAGCTTGCAGGACAAAAAGAAAGACAGCAGAGACTGCAGTGCATTTGAATCAGTGGATAGGGAAGTCCTGTTGACTAGAAAGATGAGCTGCCAGGACACGGCTGGTGTGCAGAGAGGATAGGGCTGGAGGCAAAGAGGGCGGGCAGGTCTCCAGAGGGAGCTTTATGCAACACAGAGTAACAGTCTTCTAGGCGGACTGTCTCTCGTATCTCAGGGGACAAAAACAGCAGTCATAAAACTGTCATCAAGTCTACTGGGGAACTTAATGTAACACTTTTTTTTTTTTTTTTTTTTTTCTCCTTCATTATTTAGGGGTTTGAGATACCAAGTGTCAAGGTGTTTAAGACCTTTCCATGTGACAGCTGTTCCAGACATAGCACACATGTTGTAGGGATGCTCGAAAAACTATGTCTGTTTCTGAGAAGATAATTTTGTTGAAGATTCACTTTTCTTTTGGGTAGATTTCCAACTCCAAGCCTGGAGTTTTTCTGGAAGAAACACGCTGAAGATGTTGGAGTGGATGACTGTAGGTCTTGCAGTAGTTACAGTATTAGTCATGAGTTTGTGGAACCAGAAGAGATTACTTTGCAACCATTTCTTGAGCTAATATGGTGTCTGAAACCTATTTCTACTTTACTTTACTTACTTTACTTCACTGTTCACAGCATCATCCTGTCGGCAGCTGATCAGAATAAATCACTCTATAGGACACTGTCACCAAGGTATGACAGTAATAAATAAAGAAAATTAAAAAAAAAAAAAAGGCAAATGCCAGACATATTATTAAAACAACAGCCTAACTTTACTAATTGAAATAAGGAAATAAGACATTGACAATAACAAATGAGTGTTTAAAGAGAAGATTTTTCAAATTTTTCCATACTGATAAGAAGAAATTCACAGGGAGCTGTACTTCAAAAGTGCACCTGTTACACCTGTCCTGAAGGTCAAAACTAAGATATTTAATTTCTAAATTGAGATATAGCACATGACATAAAAATAATAAATCTTCATTATTACTCTGTGTTCCAAAACAAACCCTCAAATAATAACATTTCTCTACTCAATATGCTATATTTTATTCAATATTCCACATGAGAATAAGACATAAATTTCTTAAATATGATTTTCTTTTAAGTATTGACTTCATATTCTTCATCTAGAATTCTATATAAAATAAATAAATTAAATAAAAAAGGGAAAAAGTAAGAAAAAAATCAAGAAATTAAATGTAGTCTGCTGCCTGAAAATTGCCAATATGAAATGGTTACAAGACAATGCAAGAATTTCAAAGACAGGCTATATGTGAAGCTTATTTTCATTGTGCCTTTTTTTTTCATACCAAATAGTGACACATTATGATGTGAAATTTTGGGGTTTGCATGACATTTTTAGGGTTTACTTTTACTGTTCTCTGAAACATGTGAAATTGTAGTCATGTTTCAAATAAAGAAAATTATTACTTTTTAATTCTATGAAGTGATAGACTTTAATTATATTTTAAATCAATATACTTTATTAATTGTTAAGGACAAAATAAAACCTTAGAAATGAAAGTAATACCCAACTGTGTAATATAAAAAAGCAGCAATACTTCGAACAAAAAGTGGGGAGTTTTTGGTGCTGCTGGTTGGGGCTATGGGTGCTGTTTTGTAGGTCACAGTTTAAAGTGTGGGAGGACTGCAGACAGAAATTCTTTAGATGAAGGAAGCTGGTATTCTCTGACAGATTAAAGTACCGTTGCCTAGTTTTTTATAGGACTGTGTTGTTTTCTTTTGGCTGACATTAATTGGGTGGAGATGTCAAATTTCTTTGTTTATGACAAATAAAAGACACATTTGAGTTTCAAGTCTGGTTGGTTGACATGAAGTATAACTGACGTACCACAATCTAAAAACCAGTACTTTTCCATTTTACTTGATGTGCAATTGCAGAATCAGAGAAAAGAGTCCAACTTCATGCATCAGTCAGCATCAAAGTACAACTAGTACAGATTCTACTATTGTGTTTGTAATAAAGAAACGGTGATCTGAAAGAGGACTCATTAGAATATACCATTTAAATGTCAAAGAAAATAGTGAAAAGAACATTTGTGAAGAAACTGGGTTACACGATATGGACTATGTGGAATTAGACCAGCCAGCAAAGTGGCAGCAAAGACAATTAAGGGACTGGAGCATCTCTCCTATGAGGATAGACTTTGAAAGCTGGAACTGTTCATTCTGGAGGAGACTCTGGGGGATCTTATCAATGTGTGTAAACACTTCAAGCAAAGTGATGAAGACAGGCTCTTTCTCAGTGGTGCACAGTAATAGAAGCAATGGGCACAAACTGAAATAGAAGAGGTTCTGTCTGAACACCAAGGAGCATTTCCATACTGTGCAGGTGACAGAGCACTGGCACAGGTTGCCAGAGAGGCTGTGGAGTTTCCCTCCTTGGGGATCTTCAGAAACTGACCGGACATGGTCCTGGACAACCTGCTCCAAGATGACCTTGTTTTGAGCAGGTGTATTGCACCAGGCAATCTCTGGAGGTGCCTTCCAGCCTCAATGGGTCTGTGACTATCATAAAAGCGACTAGAGTTGTCAAATGCTAATGCTAACATGTCAGCAACATGTCAAAAACTTGTAAGTTCATAACAAATTAGAGACTAAATTTTTAATTGGTCTCAGTTTATATATATCAGTAGGTAGGAAGTACCTGCATTCTTAAATCTAAAGCTATAAATTTGTTATGAGGATTACTGGATTGAGCACCTTATTTTACATGTATACAGGAGATAAGTCTAAATGATAAAAGAAAAACATGGATTTTTTTTATTATTTTTTTTTGCTTACAGAGACCTTCTAGGTGGTGTTTTAGATTAATTCACCCCAACTAAGCCTTTATTTTATCATAAATATAGTGTAGTCAAACATAGTGAATACAGGAAATGTTATCTGACACGACTAAAATTTTGGAGTTCTGAGCAATTTTTAAATTCTCATTTCTGAGTTTGCGAATCTCGTAATCTCCTGTGAACTCCAGTGGCTGCTTGATCACAGCAATAACATTCATAGGGCAAGTGGATGCCTTTACAAGTTCAGCCTGTCTTAAGATCATGAAAAATAAACTCTTACCATGAAAGGAAGATCAATCATTGTCACTGATTTCTTTCCTAGAACAGAGGTCAACTCACCATGTCACTGCCCTATCACTTGGCTCTAATAAGGAAGGTGCTGCAGCCCCACAGGGACCATTTGCAAGGAAAAGTATGTTAGACTGAGAAGGTAGAGGCATTTTCTCCAGAGACTGGAAAACAGGCTGAACAGTATGGTAAGCACCAAGAAGAGTGCATAGGGACATTGTTAGAAACATGGTGGGAAGTCTTCTTCTGCTCCATTCTCCAGGACAACACATTTCCTGTGACAACCACTTCTCAGGGAGCATAACAGAATCATACAAATCTGACAGGCCAAATGAATCAAAATGAAGATGAAAATGAAGACATCACCCAAACTACCAGCTTTGGTGACTTACATCTGGAAAAACTGAGCTTTGATAATCATGAAACATGTCTTGTTGGCCAGAATGTGGGAGGACTTTATAGTTGCTACTTCAGTTGCAGTGATTTAAATTCTCATTTAATGGGCTTAGTTCCTGTTAGTGAAAAGTGCTAGTATTATCTTCTGACTGAACGTGGCAAAATATTCAGTCTACACCTCACAACTGCACAGGTGATAGTATAATAACATGCAATAATTACATTCTACTGTCTCAGTTGTTATTAACACTTCCATTCAAAGCTACACATAGTTTTCAGCTGTCACTTTCAGAATTTAGATTGCAATAAAGAACATCTGTGCTAGTAAATGCCTTTTAACTGCAGAAAATTTCTATACCTTTTCTTTTTTGCTAGCTTATTTGCTATCAAATAAATTAAATATCCACTAAAAATGCTTTAATGTCCACGTCATTGTTTTCAGATCTCTCTAGAAATTGTGAAAATAATAATTCCTTCATATTTTTCTGTCCATACGAGACATTAAATTGTGCCAAAACATGTTTTTGTTGTTGTTGTTTCACAGGCAGATGAGCAATTGGAAGCATGTACTAGGTTAACTAGATGAGCATGTACTAGGTTAACAGTTGGATTTGATGATCTTAGAGGTCTTTTTCAACTTAAACAGTTCCATGGTTCTATGAACAATTGCAGTATACCTGCAGATTGATAGTATTTGTACACAGGATGCAATATTCATGTAGTAAAGCCATACAAAATCCACAACTCTATTTAAGTGCATATAAAGCTGTGCTCTTAAACTCTAAGCACAAAGGGTGTCAAGAATAATCAAAATCGTGGAATGATTCCTAGAGTGTGAAACTAAAGAAAACAAAGAGGGACACAAATGAGTTTGCAAAGGGGCCAGGAAAACATAAATTCTATCAGAGACGATGGAGAGAAAGAAATCAAGTGGGGGGAGGAGGAAAGGTAAAGTGAGAAAAGGAAAATAGTTCTCCAGATTCAGCAGAGCAATTAAGGTTAATCCTTTCAGTATATATTTAGAGTCCCAATCCTTCAAATGTGCAAATTTTATTAAACATTAATAAATAAATAAATAAATAATGCCAAACAAAACCCTGTTTCTTATTCTTCTTGTCACATGCTTTTATACTCCCATGAAAATAAATAAATAAATAAATAAATAAAATGATAAATCATACAATACAATCCAGTATCAAATAGCTGAAGTAGAAACTTGGCAAGATGCCAAGTTGGCATTAGTTGGCGTCCTACTGCACTACTTTTTTATTTCTTTTATTTTTTATTTTTTTTTTTCCCCCAGGTAATTTTTCAGGTTTTCTAAGTATTTTTAAATTACCTTGAAGGAGGTTGTAGTGAGGTGTGGATGGGGCTCTTCTCCCAGGCAGCAAGTGATTTAGACAAGGGGAAGAATAGGTTTAGATTGGATATTAGAAGAAATTTCTGTACTGAAAGAGTTGTGCAGCATTAGAAGAAGTCACCCAGGGAAGTGGTTGAGTCCCTGGAGGTCTTCAAGAAACTTGAAGAGCTTATGCTTACCATGTAAGCATGGTTTAGTGGTGAATTTGTCAGTGCTAGGTTAAAGGTTAGACTAGATTATCTTAGAGGTCTTTTCCAACATGAATGATTCTATGGTTTTATGGTTTTTTAAATATATCTTTATATAGCATAACCATTCATAATATATAAACAAATAAATAAATAATAAAAATAATAGTATTGTAATTGTGAAACAGTTCTTCAACAAAGAACAAAGAAAACTAAAGAGAGAAGTATCCAGAAGACAGCAGCGCTCTTAACTTTCAGATGCAATATTGTATTTACCTATGCTCATTTCAGAAGTAAGCACTTTATACCAGGGGCCTACCAATCCCACTCCCGGTTCATGTGTAGCAAACTAATCAAAAAAACTGTTGGAGCCATAACTATATCAGATCATATGTGACTACTGTCACTTATTTCAGCCTTTCTGTAGGAGATAAGTTGTTGCATTAATGTTTTACAGAATTTTAAATGAAAGGCAACTTCTCATCAAACAAAAATGGAGTAAACAAAGCACACTTCACAAAACAATTTGCTTCCTCTTCTATGAAAGACACTCTCATACCATTCAAATTGAGGTTTTCCATTGGAGTTTGTTCATCTCTTCTCTTTCAATTCTATAAAAAGAAAAATCACTGCAGCTGCCTGTTCTTCAAGAGCAAAAACCTGCAGCCTAATCTAAATTCTGTTTTTCTTGCTATATAAGCATTTCCATTTCTTGACTTGCATTTTAAATTCATTTGGCACTAAATATAGATTTAAAAAAGCAACCCAACATGTTTAGTTTTCCACACAATCATGTAAGTGGCTTAACAATGGAGTAAGTAAGACAAAATAATGTTGATATCTAAAAGCTAATTGACATCAAACTAAACTTTACACACTCTTAAGTAATTTGGAAGCTATCTATCTCTTGCTGTCTTTATCTATTTATTTTTATCCATCAACATAAAGGCAATCCCCACTGAAACATCCTAGAGCAATTTTATTTTTTTTCTAAGACAAGCAATTCATGCACGGATTCACTAATGCACTAATATGTAAATACATTAACTTACTAATACCTCCGTGGTGCAGCTTACTTTATATCTAAAGCTCCTGTAATGCACGAAAGTCAAAATCTCTCTTAACAAAAATAATTGTATATATATAAATATATAAATGATATAAATGAGATTTATTTTTTTTTCTTCAGCTGCTCAGCATGATTCAAGTGAGTAAAGATCACAGATTCCTTGCTCCTGGAGCAAAGTCTTTTCTTTTTAGCTATTTTTTTCTTTTTAGCCATTTTTTTCTTCTACTTCTTGAGTAAAGCTGCATGCAAGTAAAGCTGCATACTCTGTTTTTGTTGTCGTTGTTGTTCTGCCTTTGTTAAAGTTCTGCAGAAACATTTGTGCACACCAACAGATTTACTTGCAGCAACAATTTTTCTTCTGGTTGACATTTTTCTCAACTTTTAGGTCAGTAGCTCTTACACAGCACACATCTTGAAGCATTAAGTGCTTATCACTAGTTAGAATCACAAATTCATTTTCTTTTAATTGAAGGTCATATAATGAGGTGGAGACAGTTTTTGTTTTCCCTATGGTTCTTAGGACAGTTCTTGTTCCCTACAGTGCTTAATGCTATCATGCATTATCTTATTTTTCCTCTAAGTTGAATAAAACAAGTTCTTTCTATTGTGTATGGTTTTGGCTAATAATATTTCTTCTTTCTTCTAGGAGACTAATTTTAATATTGTTTTTCTGTAGGTATGTATCTACTATAGTAGGATGATTGATTCCATTCAGTATAAAAATTTAATTGTGAAGTTACTCCTTTAAGATACGAGTGCAAACACTACCAAAAGGTTTAAAGCCCAAAGACTGTAAAATTAGGGTCCATGAGTTATGCATTTAAAAGAGCTAATGATCTGCATCAACTATGAATGCATCAAATTGCTGAAATCAAAAAGCTCTATTTCTATTTATATCACAAAGTCATTGACAGAATAAAGAGACTAAAAGTAGTGCAACATTCATGAATGATTTAGTAAGAGAAGATGCCGATTGCATCAAGATTCAGATGTTAGTATTTGTCAGCCAAATGGGACAGAAAGCTTCTTATAAATGAACCCTCAAAAACAGATGAAATAGAAAATGGAAGTGCTGTCAATATTTTTTATTCATTACCTACAGATAACACAAATGTCTGGCATATTTTTCTTGTATTTCGCAATATATTTTCTTCTGTTTGCTATATCCTGTCCTGTAAGACATAAAAAGGATACCTCTGACATGAAAGAAAGAACTTCCATCTCACCAAATGTATAGCCTAAACTTCCCCCACCTCCCCATCCCTATTCACTATAAAATTAAATCATTGAAAAATTAAGCCCAAAAGATATACATGTATTATACTCCTTTCCTGTAGGTCTGACAGTGAAACAGCTCCCTGCCATGTACTTCAATAAAAGTGACTGAACCATACAGAAGGTTACTATTTAGTAGCCCCTTTCAAAAATTTTATTTTATTTTATTTTATTTTATTTTATTTTATTTTATTTTATTTTATTTTATTTTATTTTATTTTATTTTATTTTATTTTATTTTTAAGTTTTACATGGTGGATTTCTAAAATCTGTCTTTAGATTCTGTAACCTAGGTCACTTAACTTAAAGTAGGTCTCAGATTTTGAGGGGGCAATTTTTGTTCTGTTTGTATTTATTTCAAAAGTGGACATTAGGATTACAAATTATATTATAAAAGAGATTGTAAAATTAATTACTTGGAACGGTAAATGTCAAAATTAAACTGCTGATGCAAGTATCATGTATGGCAGTATGTACTGACTGAAATTATTTTTATCACATCTGGCTCAATTATGTTCCACTGAGGTACTCTGTCAAAAAATAAGCTGAAATGATCTGGATATAGCAAAATAATTTGGAACTAAAAATACACTAAAATGCAACAAAATCAGTTGCAGAAAGATCTGCAAGTGGAAAAAGGTCGGCATAGCCAACCGAGCAAAAGCAGGTCAAATTGTAGTATCAATGATACTAGGATAAAGTAAATGCCATGCCCAGAGAAATAGAAAGGCAAATGTCTGAAAATTATTGAAGAACTGGGGAATTTCAACAAATTCCTGAGAAAATAAAGCAGCACAATGCATAATGGATAACTTCAGGAACTGGAGATATTGAACAGACCCTAAAAACAGAGAGTATAAAACACTAATGCATGTCTATATTTTCTTTAGGGACAAGTTAAAGCAAGGCAAAAAGATTCCTTTATATCACCACTAAGAAATTCAGCAATAAAATTAGATTTTCTAAGTAATACGATCCACATCAAGATTTTAGAGATCAAAATGGGATGACTTGAAAAGAGTGGTCAGACTTAAGAGAGTTGTTTTGTAAGGAAACACAAAAAAGTACCTGAAAACACGCAACACAGTACTCTGTAGATCCTTTAGAAAAGTAATTGTAAGATGGAGAAACATGCAAATGCTTTTAAATATACCCAAATAAAATATCAAAATTTTCTAATTAAAGTCCTGCAGCTAATACTGGGCAACAACCTTCAGATTCAGTGAGTGTTACAAATTACTTGAATCTAACAAGACCTATCTGTAGATTCATAAAGTACAGAGGGACTAATAGTTCTATCTTACCATGACAGTTCCCAGTTGTGAATTATCTCCCAGTATAAAAGAACTAGCCAAAGAGAATCACCTATTACTCAAGATGCCTTACTGAATCAACAGCTTGAAGATAAAATTACTTCACTTTCATGAGCTGCATGTTTTAAAATAGAATCAGTTTTGGTCATTGGAGTCATTAAGATGAAGTGCCCAGTGGGTGACCAAAGCAATATTCCTTGTCAGTCTGACTGCATTGTAATTAGCACCTAGACATAGAGTCCACGTTTTTTATCCATATTCATTTGTGTTGCATGCTAATTACATGTAGACAGAAATAGAGCACTTCAAAATAGAATAATTCCACTTGCATCTTTCAACCAAAAAGGTACTAATTTCCAACCTTCCAATCCTTTTCCAGGGTGTCTGAAGTAGCATCCTCTTACCCCCTCCCAAGAAACATGACAGGTCTCCACTTAATACCAGTGGGAACAGTCAGCTGAAAGAACACAATAACTATATGGAGTAATGGAACACGGAGGAAGGATTAAAAAAGATAAGCTTGTTCTGGATCACTGCAAGGTAAGAAAATGTGTAATTCTGTACAAAGTCTTATTTTGAGTTAGCTGAAAAGTCTTATTTTAATTTCCACTTTTCCTTTGCTATACAACAAAAGAATGAAAACAGAAATAGTTTCAAAATGACAGTGAAGTTTCTTTTGTTTATAAAATATTGAAACTACTAATTTTAGTTCATCCATTTTGGTCTCCCTGAAATGATTTTGTCAGTTTTTCTAAAAAATAATAATAATTAATAATAAAAATATCAACAACAAACTCAAGCAAAAACTCTTGTAACATTCCTCCAGTTTCATAAATCATTTAATTTCAACATAATTGCTTGTTCCAATATTATAAGTTTATCTTGTATGCTCTCCAAAAGCTGATGGCCAGTTTTAAATTTCTAAGTGACTCATTCAATGATATTTGGAAGTACCTAGTCAGGAAACAACCCACTTTTATTAATGTGAAATCAGCTACACCATAGAGCCCCTGAGTTGTGGTAAGCAACTAAGTAATGCAGCTATATCACATGAATGTGGATTACCTGGAAATGAAATTTATTTATGACAGAATTGAACCTGAACACAGCAGTTACTTTTGGAAATGGACCTTGGCAGGAGGTCCATAGGTAGAATGCAGCATGCAAGGGAATAAAACAGGCTACAAATGTAAGAAAACAAAACATACCAACCTAAACAAAATGAGTGGGAATTCTGCAAAACGACACTTTCTACTAGAAATCCCAACCTTTTCACAAGTACAAACTAAAACCAAAGATTCAAACAAAAACAAACAAACAAACAAACAAAAAAAAACCCCTCATGCTCAAAATATAGAACCAACATCTTGGTTTCTTCAATGCAAAATTATGAAATTAGTATGTTTTTAAAGAGTAGTCTCTGATATGGTAAATAAACAGAGCAGCAGATATCATAGCTCACTCAGTTCAGCAACAGGAAACTTTTGGTATGATTTTATGTTACAAAGAATAAAACTGTGTAGCTTGTATTTAAAAGACATACCATTCCAATGGAATTAACAGAACAGAAAATACCATGTTTGATCCAAAACTAAGACGTGTAATACAGATATATATTTCAAAACAAATGAAAACAAGTGTGTGAAATCTATCTATCTGTACTGAGAATACATCATACATAGGATACTGTAGAAAATTCAGGTTTTGGGTGCATGTGATGCCTGATCTTTGTCAATATGGGTCTACAAAGTAGGTGTTCTGCCTGTATATGAAACAGCTTTCATTTGACTGGAACTTTCAAGTACTGTTTTAAAATAAATATTACCAACTGGATGCACAAGCTATAGAGAATGCCCAGCTCCTTGCAAACCCATTTTAAAATGAACATCATGCAATAAGAGGTTATGTAGTGTTTTATTGCCTCCCATGCAAACAATCTCCACATTTTCCTCAAATACAAAATCTGAAACAGTTTTCAGTGACATTCCCATATTAATTGCGACACTCATGGAGCAGATATTTTGACTAGAAGCTGAAAAGCTAAAAAATAAGTCTTGAAAAGGTCGTGCAGATGGAAGGTGAATTTATATCACAGAAAAATCTCCAACATGTTGATATAATTAAGCATTCCTAATGAGTTAGAAATCCAGGCTAGCTGTACATGCTATTTTAGTTTCTCTAGCCTTCTTCTGTGGTCGATGGAGAGACTCTTCTTGAAGGCAATGCCTAACTCAGGGGCTGATCTTGTTCTCTAGAGGACAGTCTCTTGCTCTCTCTTTCTGCACTGGCTACAGCCAGAAATAAGGAAGATTAATAACTAGCAGTGTCCCTTTGTAAATAACCCCATTCCACTTTAAACTGTGGAAGGACTGGCAACAGCTATTACTTTGAAGAATTAAATATTGTCCCAAGTATGAAGCTTTACTGAAATGTTTCAAGTTTAACAAAGAACCCAGGATATCAGTTAATGTAACCTGGTTGGTTACATTACAACCTGGTTGGAAGGCGTCTGTCCAGCTCATTAACCAGTGACATGTTTTGTTAAGCAGTGACTAAAGCACAGTGAAACTATTTTCTCACTTTATGTCTGACAAATATTCATCATTTGAATTTTATTGAAGGCATAACAAACTAACCAGTGGAAATCACTTCACAGGAATTCTAGCACAAAAGTCTATTCAGACTTTATTTTTTCAGAAGTACTCCTAAGTATGAAATAGTATGCTAGTAAGAAATTACTGTTCCAGACATCCCTCAATGACACCTTTTGAAAATGAAATTAAGAAGGTGTGGGAAAATTAATTTTAAATGATTCGCACACCATTCTTTTTGTTTGTTTTATATATATAGCATCTCTGAAGAATTCCAGTGGAAACAATTTTTCAGAACCACTTATTCTGAAATTTATGCAGGTTAAAGTGAGAGACGATGCATTTATGTCAACACCTAACTAGCTTCTTGACCCAAAACAGAATTAAACCTAAAGGAGATTAGTTACAAACTGGCCTGAGCAAATGAGAGGCAACATCAGACATCAAATAAAGTGTCTGGCAACTCTCCAAAACACCAGTCCGTGCTGAGGCTGTATATCTTCACCATCTCTGAACTTCTGTCTTGCTGGGCAAAGAAAGAATATCCAAGTAAAACACACACAATAAACTGAATTTCTGTTTTGGTGTCCCGCTGTTGGCAGTACATCTTGCAAACAAACCATTTGTGCTATCTCCTTCACTGAGGGAGAAATTAGAAGAGAATATAGAGAATAGAGTCAAATTTAGAAATTCATCTCAGAAGTTCAAGACCTTATCTCTATTCTGAGGATGAGGAGCGATGTAAAGACTACATCATATTCAGCTAGAAACCTCTGGAAGACTAGTTTATGCCCTTGTCCTGGCTAGCATTGAAAATTTATTCATCACTGGGTGGGGGAAGGTGGGAAACTGAAATCAGGTTATCAACATGCTGTCTGATAAAGGTGGTGATATTAACCTCTGATCTGTGGCAGTGCAACTGGTGTCTGAAACACACACTGCTTAGATCCTGGTCCTGTCAGCATTTTTTTCTGAGGAGGAGAGGTATATCTGTACATATGTGCATATATATATATATACATATATGTGTACTTCACCAGTACTTCAGTAATAACTTTGTCTTAGAGCTTTAAAAACAAAGCAAAACCAACCAAAACCACATAAAGCATAAACAGTACAGCTGCAAACAATTCAGAACTATATGAAGCTTGATCAGGAAGGCCATAAGGAAGAATAGCATATATTCTTGACATAAAAATCACCTTCTTACTGTATCAGTCACACTGAGTGAACCACAGAACAGTCATTTTAATGATTTTTTTTTTTTTAACCTTTCTAAGAACTCTGATCTGTTGATTGAGAGGAGCAAATATTCCATTGAGAGAAAATCGGTTTTATCATCATATCCTTTTGTGCACTTCACATCTTTCTCAACAAGCTGTTGCACAAAAACTTCCACTGTGTTTTGATCAAAGTATTCCCTGCAGTTCCCACTTGGAAGATGTCCATGATAGCTGTCTACAAACATACCAGCACTGTGACTCTGTTCTCTCTCCAAGGCTGGGGAGAGAGAGGGCAATGTAGGACCAAGGATGCAACTTCTTGACACATGGGGAAGATAACTGTAGGTATGGATGTATGTAGGTATGGAGTAGTGAACACCCACAAACCAGATCAGCAGGGCTAGCTACTGTGTTTAGCTCCCAGCATAACTTAGGTAGTTACAGATATTTGTTCACATCCCAAATCTAAAAGGTTGAATGTGTGAAATTCTCTCATTTCTTCTCTTTAATTTTATCTGAGCATACAGCAAATGTCCTTACCCTCTAGAGGCAGAAAAGAGAGACATCATCACCAGCATGGACATTATGGACCCAATTATATGTTGCACTGCTATTCATGGCAGAACCTGGGAGCTGTTTGATGTTCTTTTGTCTTCCTCAGCTGGCAGAGAATAAGTCTGAGACGTGAATTCTTCCACTCTCAGTTAATCAAATTGGGTTGTTCACTCTTTTTAAGTGCTGGCATTAACTGTTCAACAATACATTTTTGGAAAGGAGTTGGAAAAGAAGTGGAGCTTAAGCAAAGGAGGATCAGCTGGGAGTTCTCAAAAACAATGAAACACAGAAAAAAAAAGTAAATGAGAAACAGGATGAACTGGAAAGAAAATTCTAGGAATGCCAGGAAGAAAATAAAAAGCCAAAAAAAATGGTTCTAAAATCGACTGATTTTCCAGCTCTTTGCGACATGTGGACTCACAAAGAGATTTCCTATATATACCAGTAGTACGCTTAGATATTATTTATTTCTTACACTTAAGAAGGGAAGAGAAGGTGGACAGTTCAGGGTCTGCCTGCAAAAGTAGAAGTTGGCCTTCCCCTTGAGATGTGTTCAGTCTTAAGGTCTCATGCAGAAGGGCATTTTAATTTTAGTTAAATGCAAAACAAGTTATTAATATGTCTTCAGTGCTCTGGGCATCAAATCAAGCGTCATGTTCTTTCTGAACAAAAATACCTTCTTGCCTGGAACCTGAAAGAGCAGAGAAGCCATAATACACACTTGGCCTTCACGGAAAAGTTATAATAAGTGCATAATAAAGAATATTCAATAATCCATGATGAGATGATGGATAGCATACAGGAGAAAGTAGAAAACTTATTACAATCTATGTATTATTAGTATTATTACATTATTATCATTATTAGTAGTAGTAGTAGCACTAAAAGGGGAGTGGTGGATTTGTAGCATCTGTTGAAAAATCTTGCATACCGGACCATGTAATTTGTACAACAATAACAGGATTTTATAATGTTTGCTAGTGAATTCATTTTTAGCAGGGCTGACAGCACTAGTCAGAGAACAATCACCACTGCCTAATAACACAGGCAAGAGTTCATTAAGCAATAAGAAGAAACTGAGAAAGTATTTTAAGGTAACGGAGTAGCAAGCATCTTTCAGATGTATTAAATTATCCTTGAGGAAAGCTGTGGAGTTGCAGACAATGTTCAGTTCTAACACACTGAGGTACTGAATGATAGACACATAAAAAGATTTATTTTTTTTTATGACTCTGAAATTAAAGGTGTTTCGGCAAGCAAACCCTAACTAAGTATTATAGAGAAACAAGGACAAATGAAACTTCCTTCACTTCACATTCAGTTAAAAATATTCTTTACTTCAAAGTTTTGATGATTATTAAAATGAATGACAGCAAATGCAGGGCTCATCTTGTTTGTAAAGAATGAAGTGGTGATTGTCAAAGGAGTATCTTCTGGTACCTTTGATATCAGAAGTGGAAACCTTCCACTGCAAGTACTAAACTATGTCACTGCAAACAAATTGTGCATTTGAATTATAGTGACATAACCTATCCCCAGAAAGGACAGCTGAGTAAAAATGAAAAATGTACATTATTAAGGTAAAAAATGGATTACCGTTAGAAACAGAGAAAACTCATGATTGATATTAGCATTTTCATACATGGAAAATGGTTAAAATCTTTCTAAATTTTTAGGGTTAGACAAAAGCCATCACAACTAACTGATTATAAAACACCTTTATAGTAATGTCAATCAATACAAACAAATTGAAATAACTTTATTAACACTTTTCCTCTCTCCCAAAAAGGAGCATACATTAAACTGGGCATGTAGAGAGACCTAATTTTCCTGAGAACTGTTTAAATATTCTTACAGTAAGAGCCATAGTGCATGTATCAGATTTTTCCTTCTGGAGCCAGAAAAATGGAAACTATTCAAAAATTCTTACCCATACACATCAATAAATATATCCTTACCCTAATTTGTCCCTTAAACTTCAAGAGTCACCCAGCTAAATCCCTAATTACAAACAGTGAGAATATTTCTGGTAAAATAACTGAA
The DNA here is from genome assembly GCF_009819795.1 of Aythya fuligula. Taxonomy (NCBI): domain Eukaryota; kingdom Metazoa; phylum Chordata; class Aves; order Anseriformes; family Anatidae; genus Aythya; species Aythya fuligula. Next base: position 94,966,624 of record NC_045560.1, on the reverse strand, counting down.
AATAGAACAGATTCCCGTAAGCCAATATTAAAGCGGCAAAGTGGAAAAAAAAATACCACATGCAGTCTTCCTTGTCACTTTCTCAGAGAAGATTCAAATGTCATAACATGTAAATTGCTTCTCCAGTCACAACAACAGACACATATTAATAATCCACATGCCTCCTTTATCCTAGTCTGCAAAAAAAATCAATGAAGCAAAAAAACCACAAACAAATACCTTATTTAAACAAATGCTGCCCTTCTCTCAAAAAAAAAGAAAAATATAATGTGAAAAAAAAAAATCAACTTAAGAAAGATAAAGTTGTTTACTTTAAATGTGCAAGAAACTGACAAAGCTTGTTTATCAGAAACTGATTCTACAAAATAGATTTAGATCTATCTACAGTGTCAAAATAAATATGGTAATTTGTGTTTGTTTTTAAGCATATATTTATTATTTACAAGGGCACTGGATTCTGCATGGGGGAAAACATTCTAACTTCATTTAATTGAGTAAATATTAGTTTAGAAACTTAGTGGAAAGATATTATATCACTTTCAGTAGATTTTCTGTCAGTATTAAAACTATTTTTCTGGTTATATTAAATATATCACTAAAGAAAATAAAGAAAATAAAAATAAAATAAAGAAAATAAAATATAAAACTAATCTATATCATTGATCTGCTTGAGTACCCAAGCAGTCAGTAGGAAGGTAATATTACTTTTCAGAGTTGATTTTATTTGCAGTAAAGGTATATATCAAAACACAACTTACAAAAAAGCACTTGAAAGCCTTTGAAAGTATATCCATTATCTTTTCTAGTGCTTCCCTAGTGAATTACTTCTCCCCTTTTAGACTTTTTGCTTCCTAACAAAGCTTGTCTTCACTGTAAAAACAGCCATAATACCTGACTAACCCTCCTGTCATAGTTACTAAAGTTGTTTTAACAGTAGATGTTGAAAACTGACAGAAAAAATGAGAGATTTTTAAATCTTCCTCCTATAGAGTGAATAATTCACTGTTTCTCTCTTTATGTTACTTAACAGTTCAGATAGCTTTCTTCTTGATTATAACCATTAGAAAGTAATGCAGAGAATAATTATTGTAACTTGGGTTTTAAAAGCCCTTAGGTATGTCAACAGAGATCCCAAGCAGCAATGCAACCTCTTTGTAGTCACAAGAGTTGTGAAAGAAAAGAATTGGGAACAGACAAGCATACAGAAAAATGCCTTTCTTATTTCAGACTTTCACCTCTATCTGTCAGCTGCATGGTGGCAAACATTCCCTACATGCTTAACAAGGAGGATGAGTATGATGTGAGGACCACTCAAAGTCCCCATACCCAGCTCCTCATTTAAGGTAGACAAGAGAAACTTGTTTAACACTTCCTGCAACAACTTCCAACAACTTGTGGTTTACCTGGAATATACCACGTGGAAGACTTCCAGTAAGAGCACAGCTCCCACAACACTTAGGAGACTGCAGTTACCATTCACAAACAAAGATGATGTTTCCCCACACACACATTTGAATTTTTCTAGTTGAACATTGAATTCCATCATATTTAGTCTGCTAAGTCAGAAAGGTCAGTAAGATTATCAATCAACTCCCTGTGGACAAATAAAATTCTCTAAATGAATATAATATTCCAGTCCTCAAAACATTCTTCCTACAGTTTCTGAAACATAAGAACAAACAATCCAGTAATTCCAGTAGTGCTGGAAAAGTAAATCATATAATTTTCTGGCATTTACTTTATTTTCTTGCATTTACTTTATTAAAAACACAGAATCATGTGTTCAGTTCACCTACCAAGACCACTCAATTCACAATTCTGAATCTTAACAAGTCTTTATACTTGATATAAAAAATATATAAAGTTAAAATTGGTTTTATAAAATTTACTCTGAAGTAGTAAACTTTCTACACAACTATATTTTGTGTCAGGAAAATATCCTTCATCTCATGTTAAAGAAGAACTTCTAGACCCCATATATTTGGTGAATTTCTAGGGAGATCACACTTGCAAAACTACAATAATCTGAATGGAAAAGGCAGTGACATCAAGAGCTACAGAAAGGCTTGAAAAGATTTGAAAAGATAAAAATGAAGATTATGAAGAAGATCAAAAGCATAAATTTGTCAAGAATGTACTATTAACATGATCTTCAGTATGAAAAATGTACATTTTCTTAAAAAAAAAAAAAAAAAAAATCACAAGCATTTCCTTTCACAATTCATCTTCTTCACGGAACGATACACCAGAACTCCTTCTTTCATTAAAAATTACATCCCAGAATGTTGGACTATAGTTCAGCAGGTACCTAATTCCTCTCCTTCTCATAATCACACACTAAAACCAACAGGCAATAAGGAAGCTAAATAACAATGAAGAGACTAAATTTGTAGTGTAAATTGATGTGGATATTCTGCATGTATTTGCTGAAACAGCTCTGAATGGTGTCTTTTCTCTTCTTGACTCTCTCCATTTTTATTAGACTGATTTACTAATTTCACTGTTCGGCCAGAACATAGGCTGGGCAGAACCTCTTGAGTCAGGATCCAGTCCCTTGCAAGTCTATCTACTTTTACAAAGAGACTGGTGAGAAACCTTCTCAGTTTAAACTTAAACATACCAAAAAGCTGCATAAACTAAAAGATAAGGTTTTATCTTCCTGATCCATGTAAAGAAAGCAATCAGCCATTCCTGTTCGCAGCTGAGTCTTACTCCGAAGATTTATCCATTGAGTGCTTCTCATTAGATTACAATGAATGGTTCAAAAGATGGGATCAAACACTAGTGCTAGATTTGCAGGGAGAACTGGAAGAGATGGGAACAAGGGCCAGTAACTTCAGCTACACAACCTAGACTATCAGTTCCACAGAGATTCTTACAGTGCACTTTGCACCGTAGACCTGAAGCAACATTATCACCAAAGCAGTAGTATAGACTTGTTGAAATTATGGAGAAAAAATGCTGTAATAGGCTTCAAGCTTACTCTCTTCTCCAGCACACTGAAAAAAGCAGGTTCAGACTGAGGTTCTGTGATGATACTAGTCAAAGCCTAAGATATGTGGCCATACTGCTTAGAAAGCTTGTAAAAGTAATTGTTGAAAATATTAAACCAACATAAAATTTGTTGATTATTTTCAGCTATGAGTCATAGTTTGTGTCTTTGGAAGGGGCAGAAGTGAAGAAAAAGAAGCGTATTCCTCAGCAATAAAATAAATTGATATTTCCATGGAATTTAATGGCTGCTACTGCAAAATACAGACATTGCTGTCAGAGAATTTGATGCCATTGTGCTGCAAAACACAAATGAATTCAGGTACATTTCTAACAATTTGTATGAAAAACTTCAATTCATGATCTGCTTAAAAGACAGTCAAACCATATGTGCACTGTGATCAATTTATTTATGAGAAAACATTATCATTCAAAACAAAATATTTCGTAGTCTAAGAGCTGGATCATCATTTCATGTAAAAACAAAACAGAGCACACACACCCCCTAATACACTCATGCAGAACTGTGTAAAATCAGCATGCATTCTCCATCTTCTATTTCTGTGATATTCCAAGTAGATTCAAACCAAAAGAAGAGGGAACTGGTCCCTATAACTGGTCCCTATTATCATATAGAAAACTGATTCAAAAATGATAAGCATTGCAATTTTTGAGATATTCTTTGTTTTGAACTACTACTACTATCAAAAAAAAATATCTGAAACAGCGCTTTCAAAATAAAAGAAACAAAAAAAAAGAACAGAAATGTTTTGTTCTCACATAGAAACAATCAAGCACTGTGTAAAAGAAATACATTAATGGTAAAAATACTAATAATATAAAAGGGACAAAGATGATAAATGAAAATACTAACTTAGTTTTAGTGACAGGAATTTTGAGAAGAATATAGGAGAAACAGAGGAAGAGAAGAGAGATGGGAGTTTGCTGATAATTAACTGAAACAATTCACAATTGAACACAGAGAGTACAAAGGAAGAGGAGAAAGAGGTCATGGAATTAGAACAGTTGAATTGTGTGGTGTTTTCAGTAACCATATTTGATCAAATATATTGCTTATCTGACCACTGCTGTTACCTAACGAGTTGAAAATTTTGCTTGAAATAAGTTCACCATAGGTCAACAGCAACTGAAATATATGATCATGCTAAAAGAAACAATCAAACCAAACAAACAATCCACCAAGCATATTATCAGTAGAACTGAAACACAGTTATGTTCCTAACGACGACTCTCTGTATTCAATAATTTTGAATTAAAATCTGCATGCACTTATTGAATACTACTGGGATCACTTACATGCCTAAAAGTTAAGCATGTAGTTAATTTCTTTGCTGAATCAAGACCTTATGTAACAAGTTTATTTTTATCAGATGTATATCAAAGACGATAATATTAGAGATGTTCTTGAATTTGAAAGCTGCACATGTGACTTTACTGACAGCCTGGCTTCCCCGATTTAAAAATTTCCAGACTTCAAGGTTTATTTATGGAAAAAATCACAAAGACAGGCATATCCTTTGTTTGATTAAAAGGAATGAATTAGGTAATAGAATAATACTTGTTTAAATTTTGTGACACAATACACTGCGCTAGAATAAGAGATTCATTTTTCTTTTAACTATTAATTTGCATTGCTTGAACACTGGCTTATCTGAGAGAGGCAATATTTTGTAATGGCTAGAGAAATGGGAGACAAATGGCAAGTGAATAGAAATGAGTTCTATTTCCTGATCTTTAGTGTCTTTTTGTATAATTTTCAATAAATGCAAACACCATGCCAATAAAATTACTCATTACCACAAGCAAAGAAAAAAACACTGAGATAAATTTTAGGTGTCACCATTTACCAAAATGTGTCTGGCAAATGATCTGTTATGAAATTGAGATTTAGTAACCAGCAATATAGCACAAGTAGTTCAAATCCTAGACCCATTTATAATCCTTTTTTTGTTTGTTTCATGTCAACACAGCTACCAATTTAGACTACCAGCTCAATAGTACACTGTTTCACATGTGACATGCTTAAATGTGGAGCTGATGTCTGGTTTGGGCCTACTGGCCTAGGGAAATGAAGATTAGCTGTTCAGACCATTTGTTTGCAGTGGCGTTCTCTGAATCTAAAAGACAGGAACTTCCAACAAACTCCAAGGCAAGTGCCCAGCCAGGCTGAGCAGGGAGCCCTCCGTGAAAGAAAGGCTGAATCACCATGTAACCTCACTTGCAGTATTCACAGAATTAAAGAAAAATTCAGGGTGGAAGGAACCTCTGCAGATCATCTAAGTTCAGCTCCCTGCTCTAAGCAGAGCCTTCTATTGTAGGTAGCTCAGGGCCATGTACAGTCAAATTTGAACATCATTGAGGATTCTAAAACCTCTCTGGGAACCTGTTCCAGTGTCTGATCAGTCCGACATTAAACTAATATATATACATATGTATGTTTATATTTATATTTAATTAGAATTTCTCTTGTTGCAATACCTCAGGCTGAAGAGCCTGGCTCCACCTTTTCTACAATTCCCGTTAGGTACTTGCTTTTCTAATGCTATCATTTGTGTGTGCTTGTGCCTTTTATCTAGTCGCAGCTGCAATAAGAACAACTTTCTGAGACACAACTGTTAAAAAAAAAAAAAAAAATACCCCTGTTGCATATGTTTGAAAATGATGTTATCTGAGAGGTAACAAAAAGGAAAGCTATAGCAGGCCTTCATTTGAACTTCTGGCCATGGTCTGGTGAAAAAAAAAAAAAAAAAAGCTCTTTCCCCTCCCCCCTTTCCTGCAAGCTCAGTATAACTATACTATATATAGAGAATGAAAAAGGTACCTCTCCTTTCCTTTCTATTCCCCCAAAATTGGAAAGTGTTGAAAACTGTTGTTTTAAATTCTGGTTTATTTTTATTTTCAAAGTATTTTGAAAATATATGTAGATTTTACTGAACTGGAAAGAAAAGTCTCTGTTTGTAAGTACCTCTGTATTAAAAGAATTTTCAGTGATAATTTTTCAGTGGTAACCATGACAGACAAAGGCACAAAGACGAATGACTGGTGACTGAGGCTAGGCAAAGTCTGACAGAAAATATTTTAAGAGTGAGTGCAATGAATCAATAGAACACCTCACTTAAGGGTATGCTGGATTCTCTGAAGAACATTTTAAATCAAAATTGGATGTCTTTTATAAAGATATGATCTAGCATACCCATAAATTACTAGGTTGTACAATAATGCATACTAGATTCAAAATAATAATAATAATAATAAAAGACCTGTGTATTAATGGGATGTCAAACTAAATGTCATAGTTGCTTCTTCTGGACTGAAGATCTTGAACTGTGCAAATAAATTATTTTCAACCTCTACAAAACAGTAGTTTCAGTAAAACCTTGTAAGGTCCAGAGTAAGAATGTAAGAGGCCTCACTTGGAACAAGCTCTATGCTAATCCCACCCATATTATCTCATGTTCCAGCACTGTGAATATTAGAGTCTCTGACTTCAAGATGACTCTTTGGGCTTCCACGGATGCAGAAACAAAAACCAGAGAACACCAACAACTGTTCAAAAGCAAAATTTACCAAGCACAGACGTCAGCAGAAGACATCACATTTCCTTCTCAGTAGTTTGATGCTCTTGGATCAGTAGATCCTGGGACAGAACTGCACAACTGCAGTTCTGACAGGGTATGTGAACATCAGTGAGCAGTGCAGAGAAAGAAGAGACAATCTGCCAAGCAAGACTGTTGGTGCTTAGGACCCAGTGTCCACAACATCATATAGATTAGCTCTATATCTGTGGATAAGCACCAATTTCTGGTGGAGGAAAATTTAGTTGTGTTCCTGCAGCACACATTCCTCTCAATTCTTCTCTGAGGCATCTAGGTCATACACTCCAAAACCTCTCCACAGTAAGAACCAAAGCATGGTAATTCAGAAAAAAATATTTTATTTCAAAATGGCACTCCAAATCAGAACTGCCATGTAGTTATTTATATATTTTTAATTTTTTTTTTTGATGTTCATTTTTCACTTAGTTTATCCTTCGTGCTTCCGTGGTGGGCAGAACAGACGTGTCACCCTGCCCAGAGATGGGGGGCAGCCTTTTCCTCTCCCAGCCACACACATAGGCAGTGATGGGACCCAACTGGGGCACGCTTCTGGCCTCTCCCCCTCGGCGGGGAGCTCTCAGAGCCCTGCAGGGCAGGCAGCACAGCCCCAGACGGACCCCAGCATGCTCCCACAGCCTGCTGGCACGGCCCCACAGCCCTGCCCAAACACCAGGGCAACTTTTCCACCTCCCAGCCCGGGCCTGGGCTCCGCATCACCTGCTGCCCCCCCAACCCCGGTACTACCCTGCCCATGTCACAGCAGGAAGGGGGTGCCCCATGTCACAGAGGGGCAGGGACGGCCTTGCCCCAGAACGCTGGCCCCAGCGGCAGTTGGGCGGTTGGGCAGCCCTGCCATGGCTGCCCGTGCTGACGGGGAGGCTGCTCGGCTGCCTGCTCCTCTCCTGCGGCTCCAGCCTCCGCTCTGGACGCAAACTGAACCACAGGAACTCAGCTCCACTCTCCTCTCTCCTCAGGCCCTCACCTCAAACAGCTCTCAGCGCCCTAAGGGACACGGACGGTAGTGTCCTGTAGGACACACTCCCAGCCGCTCCTTTCCACAGCTGTGCCCGATTATTGTACACAACCTACAGGACAGGTAAGATGACCCCAACCCACACCCACCACGGTCTCAGAGAAAGCAGGAAGGTGACACACTCGGGCCAGGATGGCAGTGACCACTCCATCAGGACTACAGGACACGGATAGATGTGGTGAGATGCTAGAGAGGCTTGGGCAGAGAGGTAGGGGCTGCCATGGTAACAGGGATGCTGCTCTGTTTGGTGCTTCTTCTCTTTCAGCCAGAAACACACAGTGATGGGACCAGACCACATCGCACTCCTGTCCACTCACTGCCCTCAATCACTCAGCTGGAAGGAAGAGCTGCCAATGCACTACAGGACAGGTAAGATGACCCCAACCCACAACTGCCATGGTTTCACAGGAAGAGCCAGGTGACTCATTCAAGCCAGGATGGCAGTGACTGCTCCATCAGGACTACAGGACACGGACAGCCTCGGTGAGACACTAGAGACTCTTGGGCAGAGAGGCAGGGATTGCCCATGGTAACAGGGATGCTCCTCTGTTTGGGGCTTCTTTTCTTTCAGCCACAATCACACAGCAATGGGACGAGACTACTGCACACTCCTGGCCTCCTTGCACACGACCACTCAGCTGGAAGGAAGAGCTGCCAACACAGTACAGGACAGGTAAGATTACCCCAACCCACACCCACCAAGGTTTCACAGAAAGCAGGAAGGTGACACACTCGGGCTAGACGGCAGTGATCACTCCATCAGGACTACAGGACACGGATGGACGTGGTGAGATGCGAGAGACTCTTGGGCAGCGAGGTAGGGGCTGCCCATGGTCACAGGGGGTGCTGCTCCTTTAGGTGCTTCTACTCTTTCAGATAGAAACTCACAGCAATGGGACCACACCAAGGCACACTCCTGGCCTCACTGCCCTCAATCACTCAGCTGGAAGGAAGAGCTGCCAATGCACTACAGGACAGGTAAGATCGCCCCAACCCACACCCACCATGGTTTCATAGGAACAGCCAGGTGACACATTCAAGTCAGGACGGCAGTGACCACTCCATCAGGACTACAGGACACGGATGGATGTGGTGAGATGCTAGAGACTCCTGGGCACAGAGGTAGGGACTGCCCATGGTAACAGGGATGCTGCTCTGTTTGGTGCTTCTTCTCTTTCAGCCAGAAACACACAGTGATGGGACCAGACCACATCGCACTCCTGTCCACTCACTGCCCTCAATCACTCAGCTGGAAGGAAGAGCTGCCAACGCACTACAGGACAGGTAAGATTGCCCCAACCCACACCCACCAAGGTTTCACAGCAATAGGAAGGTGACACACTCGAGCCAGGACAGCAGTGACCTCAGGACACAGATGGACGTGGTGAGATGCAAAAGACTCTTGGGCAGAGAGGTAAGGACTGTCCATGGTCACAGGGGGATGCTGCTCCTTTCGGGACTTCTTCTCTTTCAGATAGAAACTCACAGCAATGGGACAACACCAAGGCACACTCCTGGCCTCACTGCATTCAATCACTCAGCTGGAAGGAAGAGCTGCCAACGCAACTACAGGACAGGTAAGATCGCCCCAACCCACACCCAACATGGTTTTACAGCCAGCAGCCAGGTGACACACTCGGGCAAGGACGGCAGTGACCTCAGGACAACAGGACACGGATGCACGTGGTGAGATGCGAGAGACTCTTGGGCACAGAGGTAAGGGCTGCCCATGGTCACAGGGCGTGCTGCTCTGTTGGCTGCTTCTCCTCTTTCCGATGGAAACACAGAGCGATGGGAGCAGTCCACATCACATTCCTGTCCACTCACCCCTTGAGAACTCAGCTGGAAGGAAGAACTGCCACAGCTGTACAAAACAGATAAGCTCTCCTCAGCCCATTCCCCGCCACCGTCTCACAGCATGCCTGAAGACGAGATGGTTGGGCTCTGATGGGCATCTCCTGGCCGTCAGGGGGACGGGAGATGGACGGCCTTGGAGTGAGGCTGGGAGAGCCTCACGCAGGGATGCAGGGGCTGACTCTGGCAACAGCCTGGGGCTACTCTTCTTGATCATTTTCCTCTCTGCCCAGCAGATACCCCTGAGCACACCAAGGTCTGCCACTGGCCTTTCCTTCCTCTGCCTAATCCCTCCGCGGCCACTGACCTGAAGGCTGCTGCAGCTTTCTACAACCACAGCCACCAGAGGAGCAGGAAGCACACAAGGACCCCGTCTCTACTCGCCTATGGTCCTACAAGCACACCAACAGGCCCCGCGGCTATGGACAAAGAGAGCTCGGCACGCCTCCGCACCACCCCACCCCATGTCTCTGTCAAACGTTGCCCAAATAAATGTTCTCATTCGCAACCTCATCGGCTGCTTTTTCCTGCCCTTCTTGGGGAAACTCTGGGGGGCTCTGCCTTTTGCAGAAGGAGCAAGTGCACCAGCCTTCTTCACGTGCTGGCATCAACAGAATTGCAAAGCAGGTTAAGTGTCCTAATCTAAGACCAGATTCTGCAGGCGTTTCAGATAAGCCTTTAATGATAAACACTTAGGCGACTCTGGAGGAGAGGAGTCTACTGTGTTCTTCATTTATTCCTGCAGATGGAATACAGCATTATAGTTCAGTTGCTGAATCTAAACACATTTTGCCATTAGTTCTTCTGATGCACCAGCTTCATCTACAGTTACATGAGGTCAAATACTTTTAACACTAAGTTACTCCAGCATGACTTTTGTTGTTGTCATTCATTAAGTGCAGGCATAAGCAATCACTTTTTTTTCTTGTTTTCTTTTTTTTTTTTTTTTTTTTTTTTTTTTTTTTTCTTTAAGCAGAGATTAACACCTCTTTCAAATTAAGTCTGAAACAGGCAGCTCTGACCACTGCCCCTGCTACTGACAAGTCAAAAAGGAAAACTCCCACTTCTGGCAAGACACAGGAAAAAGACCAGAAATCCTAGAACAGGAAATTACTCACGCAAGCAGGAGTAATCAGAAGCTGGTAAAGACAGTATCACATCTTAACAGCAGGACCAGAGATAGCCATTGAAACCACAATCTATTTGAGCAGCAGCAGAAGTCTGCATAAACGACTAGAGTCACTTGCAAAGAACTAGTAATGACATGGTGTCGTGCTTTAACCCAGCCGGCAGCTAAACACCACACAGTCGTTCACTCACCCTCCCCGCTCCCACTCTGGGATGGGGGAGAGAAATGGGAAAGTGAAGCCCGTGAGTTGAGATAAAGACAGCTTATTAAGACAGGAAAATAATAATAATAACAATAATAATAATAAAAAATAATAAAAACAATAATGATGATAATAGTACTCCTACTAATAATGTGTACAAACAAGTGATGCACAATGCAATCGCTCACCACTCACTGACCGATGCCCAGCCTAACCCCAAGCAGTCCGGCCCCCTCCACTGTCTAGCCACCCCTATATATTGTTTAGCATGACGTCACATGTGATGGAGTACACCTTTGGGCAGTTTGGGTCACCTGTCCTGGGTCTGTCCCCTCCCAGCTCTTGATGCACCCCCAGCCTGCCCGTTGGCAGGACAGAGCAAGAAGCTGAGATGTCCTTGCCTTGGTGTAAGCACTGCTCTGCAATAATGAAAATATCGGGGTGTTATCAGCACTCTTCTCATCCTAAGCCAAAACAGAGCATTCTACCAGCTACTAGGAAGAAAATTAACTCTGTCCTAACTGAAACCTGGACAGTAGGGAAAGGAGGAGAAAATACAGGGCGCTCTGTGTACAAATGCCTTCTCTTCCTTATGGGGAGGCAGCAGGCCATCCAGGCTGCGTTCCCCCATCCCCAGGACAACTGCCTGCTTTGGTCTAACCTGGCTCTCTGCAAGAACACGGGCTGAAGTTCCCAACAGCCTGATGTGCTCATGCAGCAACATGGAAGCTGCTCCGCAAGCTCCGTGCATTTACTTATGGTCAAACAAAACCAAATGCCACTTTGTCCGTATAAGCGACCAACAAAGGTCACTGATGTCTGTCGCTGGGGTTCGGGCCCCACTGCATGACGTCAGGCGGAATTCTGACCCCAAATTGGACTGATTTCGGTCACACCAAGACTGATCTTAACGATGGCCTTCAGACTTTCCTTCAGGAGTATCTTTTCTGTTAAGGGAAGTGTCCCTGCAAATGACGTATACAATTGACACCACTTCAGCTGCTTTCATTTGGAGTAGAGTTTGGGGATTTCTTAGCTTTTCCTTAACTTCACCCTTTAGCTGAAACAAAGTTCATTTCAATGAACACTTTCCACCTTTGCTGAGCAGCTGCTCTTGCAATTGCTGCTACAGCTGCTTGATTCCCCTCCCCAGAATCACAACCCGTGGCTTTGGGCTTTTCAGTGTTCATTTTTCACTTAGTTCATCCTTCGTGCTTCCGTGGTGGGCAGAACAGACGTGTCACCCTGCCCAGAGATGGGGGGCAGCCTTTTCCTCTCCCAGCCACACACATAGGCAGTGATGGGACCCAACTGGGGCACGCTTCTGGCCTCTCCCCCTCGGCGGGGAGCTCTCAGAGCCCTGCAGGGCAGGCAGCACAGCCCCAGACGGACCCCAGCATGCTCCCACAGCCTGCTGGCACGGCCCCACAGCCCTGCCCAAACACCAGGGCAACTTTTCCACCTCCCAGCCCGGGCCTGGGCTCCGCATCACCTGCTGCCCCCCCAACCCCGGTACTACCCTGCCCATGTCACAGCAGGAAGGGGGTGCCCCATGTCACAGAGGGGCAGGGACGGCCTTGCCCCAGAACGCTGGCCCCAGCGGCAGTTGGGCGGTTGGGCAGCCCTGCCATGGCTGCCCGTGCTGACGGGGAGGCTGCTCGGCTGCCTGCTCCTCTCCTGCGGCTCCAGCCTCCGCTCTGGACGCAAACTGAACCACAGGAACTCAGCTCCACTCTCCTCTCTCCTCAGGCCCTCACCTCAAACAGCTCTCAGCGCCCTAAGGGACACGGACGGTAGTGTCCTGTAGGACACACTCCCAGCCGCTCCTTTCCACAGCTGTGCCCGATTATTGTACACAACCTACAGGACAGGTAAGATGACCCCAACCCACACCCACCACGGTCTCAGAGAAAGCAGGAAGGTGACACACTCGGGCCAGGATGGCAGTGACCACTCCATCAGGACTACAGGACACGGATAGATGTGGTGAGATGCTAGAGAGGCTTGGGCAGAGAGGTAGGGGCTGCCATGGTAACAGGGATGCTGCTCTGTTTGGTGCTTCTTCTCTTTCAGCCAGAAACACACAGTGATGGGACCAGACCACATCGCACTCCTGTCCACTCACTGCCCTCAATCACTCAGCTGGAAGGAAGAGCTGCCAATGCACTACAGGACAGGTAAGATGACCCCAACCCACAACTGCCATGGTTTCACAGGAAGAGCCAGGTGACTCATTCAAGCCAGGATGGCAGTGACTGCTCCATCAGGACTACAGGACACGGACAGCCTCGGTGAGACACTAGAGACTCTTGGGCAGAGAGGCAGGGATTGCCCATGGTAACAGGGATGCTCCTCTGTTTGGGGCTTCTTTTCTTTCAGCCACAATCACACAGCAATGGGACGAGACTACTGCACACTCCTGGCCTCCTTGCACACGACCACTCAGCTGGAAGGAAGAGCTGCCAACACAGTACAGGACAGGTAAGATTACCCCAACCCACACCCACCAAGGTTTCACAGAAAGCAGGAAGGTGACACACTCGGGCTAGACGGCAGTGATCACTCCATCAGGACTACAGGACACGGATGGACGTGGTGAGATGCGAGAGACTCTTGGGCAGCGAGGTAGGGGCTGCCCATGGTCACAGGGGGTGCTGCTCCTTTAGGTGCTTCTACTCTTTCAGATAGAAACTCACAGCAATGGGACCACACCAAGGCACACTCCTGGCCTCACTGCCCTCAATCACTCAGCTGGAAGGAAGAGCTGCCAATGCACTACAGGACAGGTAAGATCGCCCCAACCCACACCCACCATGGTTTCATAGGAACAGCCAGGTGACACATTCAAGTCAGGACGGCAGTGACCACTCCATCAGGACTACAGGACACGGATGGATGTGGTGAGATGCTAGAGACTCCTGGGCACAGAGGTAGGGACTGCCCATGGTAACAGGGATGCTGCTCTGTTTGGTGCTTCTTCTCTTTCAGCCAGAAACACACAGTGATGGGACCAGACCACATCGCACTCCTGTCCACTCACTGCCCTCAATCACTCAGCTGGAAGGAAGAGCTGCCAACGCACTACAGGACAGGTAAGATTGCCCCAACCCACACCCACCAAGGTTTCACAGCAATAGGAAGGTGACACACTCGAGCCAGGACAGCAGTGACCTCAGGACACAGATGGACGTGGTGAGATGCAAAAGACTCTTGGGCAGAGAGGTAAGGACTGTCCATGGTCACAGGGGGATGCTGCTCCTTTCGGGACTTCTTCTCTTTCAGATAGAAACTCACAGCAATGGGACAACACCAAGGCACACTCCTGGCCTCACTGCATTCAATCACTCAGCTGGAAGGAAGAGCTGCCAACGCAACTACAGGACAGGTAAGATCGCCCCAACCCACACCCAACATGGTTTTACAGCCAGCAGCCAGGTGACACACTCGGGCAAGGACGGCAGTGACCTCAGGACAACAGGACACGGATGCACGTGGTGAGATGCGAGAGACTCTTGGGCACAGAGGTAAGGGCTGCCCATGGTCACAGGGCGTGCTGCTCTGTTGGCTGCTTCTCCTCTTTCCGATGGAAACACAGAGCGATGGGAGCAGTCCACATCACATTCCTGTCCACTCACCCCTTGAGAACTCAGCTGGAAGGAAGAACTGCCACAGCTGTACAAAACAGATAAGCTCTCCTCAGCCCATTCCCCGCCACCGTCTCACAGCATGCCTGAAGACGAGATGGTTGGGCTCTGATGGGCATCTCCTGGCCGTCAGGGGGACGGGAGATGGACGGCCTTGGAGTGAGGCTGGGAGAGCCTCACGCAGGGATGCAGGGGCTGACTCTGGCAACAGCCTGGGGCTACTCTTCTTGATCATTTTCCTCTCTGCCCAGCAGATACCCCTGAGCACACCAAGGTCTGCCACTGGCCTTTCCTTCCTCTGCCTAATCCCTCCGCGGCCACTGACCTGAAGGCTGCTGCAGCTTTCTACAACCACAGCCACCAGAGGAGCAGGAAGCACACAAGGACCCCGTCTCTACTCGCCTATGGTCCTACAAGCACACCAACAGGCCCCGCGGCTATGGACAAAGAGAGCTCGGCACGCCTCCGCACCACCCCACCCCATGTCTCTGTCAAACGTTGCCCAAATAAATGTTCTCATTCGCAACCTCATCGGCTGCTTTTTCCTGCCCTTCTTGGGGAAACTCTGGGGGGCTCTGCCTTTTGCAGAAGGAGCAAGTGCACCAGCCTTCTTCACGTGCTGGCATCAACAGAATTGCAAAGCAGGTTAAGTGTCCTAATCTAAGACCAGATTCTGCAGGCGTTTCAGATAAGCCTTTAATGATAAACACTTAGGCGACTCTGGAGGAGAGGAGTCTACTGTGTTCTTCATTTATTCCTGCAGATGGAATACAGCATTATAGTTCAGTTGCTGAATCTAAACACATTTTGCCATTAGTTCTTCTGATGCACCAGCTTCATCTACAGTTACATGAGCCAAAACATAGCATTCTACCAGCTATTAGGGAGAAAATTAACTCTGTGCTAACTGAATCCAGGACATAGACATACAAAGGATAGAAATTTACAATAATGGAAGCAGATTCTAAATCTTTTTTAATGTGATTTGAGAAACTCATGTTCAAACATTTAGTAAGATTATCTCTGCTTTAATTTAAGAGTAAAATTAAAAAGAAATGTATATTATTCATTCTTCTCTTTGTCAACTACTGTGATTTGGAACACTATTTTCTCCCTGTTTTCCCCATGAATTCTCCCTGTTTTTCACATGAATATGTTTTCCTGTTGAAAATTAATATATTCTCTTACCTCAAAAGGCTAACTCTTTTCTCTTTACTGAAGTAAATTTATGTGCCTCTAGTCTGTCCTCAAAATAAGGAGAGGGTGTTTCAATGTTTTCATTATGGATTTTTGTCCAAAAAAATCACCAAATTACTAAAAGATCTGAGCAAATAACTTAGTTAATCATGCTTGTTCCTTTTTTCTTTTTTTTTGTTTGCAATTACTTTTTCCAGTGTACTGTTAGTACCCACTAATATTTTGCTTCATGTAATTTCCAGATGAATAATTTCCTTCTAATACTTTTTTCCCTGAATTTAAGACAATAAGTAGCTTTCTCTGTTATCTAGATAAGGTTTTCTGATATATTTTAAAAGGTAATTTTCCACACATTCCATATGATAATACTTAATTTCTCTGTAAAAAACATGTGTTCAGCTGACCTGAAGATAAGGCTGAACCAAATCATTTTGAGGATCTAGAGTGACCTCATAAGCCAAATAACTGCCCCAAATTGCATCTTCTTTGACCTAAGGCATAGCTTTAGAAAAAACACTTACTCTTGGCTTACTAGAAAGGTAGGATTCAAAGCAAGCTTCAATAATTTGTTCTAATTATTAAATATCTTAAAACATGTAACCTCTTTCTAGACTTATTTTGTCTAGCTTCTACTTTGAATTATTCAGTCTTCTTATTTTTCTTTGCAGTCTGAAGCTGTTGTCAAAAGATTTTATATAGTTGAAGTGACAAAATGTCACCATCATCTGCTTGAGGGGCTGGGCATAACTCTTGGAATCTTTCCATATAAAGAGATTGTTTTACTGCATTTTAGCCATTTGCATGGATCTTCTCTGAAAACTTTGGAATTTATGACTATCTTCTGAAATTATTGGCAACAGAATAAGACACATAACTTCTAAAATTCCCCTATTTATTTTTCTACCCATAAGGGAATCCTGTTTTGTTGAGTGCAGCATTATACTATGGTGACAGGCTAATTACCTACCAAGATTACAGACCTTCTGGAGACAATGCTTTCCAGAAGAGTATGATCCAGAAGAGAAGAGTATGATATCTATTAAGACATGCTGTTCTCTCGCTAATCAGGATCACTCTGTGTTAGCGACGTGTTTTTGTTATTTGTGATTCACTAACTTTTGCAAGATAAGTGCCTTAGGAGAGATTACTTAGAAACTAACTCAAATTATTGACAAAATAATTTATTTTTTTTTCAACAGAGATTATAATTTCATCAAAGCAAGACCACTTTGTCAAGACATAATTTTCATTGATGCATATGAGTTAGTTTTCTCTTTCTTCTGTCAATTCATCATTAGTCAATACCTGAATTATTTGTTTTATTCTGTAGGTCCCACTTCAGCCTATAACAACTTGGACTATCCTTTATAGAGTTTTAAGATACTGGAGCAGTGTTATCTTTCTGTTCCTTTAATGATTCCAGTGGTCCAAGACACTAAAATTCATATCAAACTGTCACAAAGCTTTAACCAATTTCTCAGAAAACTTACATACAAAATTATTTATAACAACTTGTTCTAAAATACCTAACCATCTATCAGCCTCATAGGTTGATAGATACCAAGATGCAGTAAAGCATTACTGCAGAAAAGCTTTCAGCATTTGTTTTTGTCATCTGTTCCCCCAAAACAGACACAGAAAATACATAAATATTAAATCAACACCTACTGTTTATACATTACTGACAATACTATTTCTTCCTAACAATAAACCAGTATCACTGCTATATTTCCTTTGGTCCTGATAAACTTAAATGTGTCTTATTGCTACCCTACTCCCTTCTCTTATCATCCTACAATGGCAGAATAATTTAGGTGGGGAGGAACCTCCAGAAGTTGCTTAGGCCAAATCCCTGCTGAGAGTAACTTCAATCATATGAGATTGCTCAGGGCCTCTCTAGGCTCCAAATCATCCTAACTTCTGCTTTCTAACAGCTGTTATCACATTCTCCTTTACTCTGTTTTCAGTAAATGGCAGACAGAAAAACAGTTAGATTTTTGGTTTGGTTTGGTTTTAATCAGGGCAGCCTGTAGATTTATGGTTATGCAATAATATTATTAAATAATTCCTGACTACAAATTTTGAAAATTTAAGCACCAGTATGTTCAATTGTTCTTTTTTGTTGTTGTTGCTGTTTAAGTTGAAATTTCTAAAAGTTAGAGGTTAAGAATGTTCTTGTCTTCAATGTTCTTGTTCTTGAGGCAGGACCTCAACATATTTTATCCAGATGGAAGTCCTCCATTGTCCTCCACATTGTCCTCCACTGTACCTCTTCATTTTCCTGTGTATATATCACAACTACAGCTTGAGTTCATCATCTTGTTTCTAGCATGATTTGATGGTCTCCTGCAAGCATCAGGAAATAACTTTATACTGATTACTTGCTTCATATCTCTCTAACCTGACAGTAATCCCTTAAATATTCATTTTCTTTCAAGAGGTCACTGACAATAAATAAATAAATAAATAAAAATATAAATTCTATTTTTGAGAGTGCTCCCTCTTGAATTTTGCCTTTCTTAAGAAGGCTGTGATGGTTGAATTTAGTGCTCTAGTCATACCAATCTTTCCAACAGGATTCAGTAATATATAAGGTTGAATTTATGATTATAGATGAGCAATTACAGTTCTTTTCATTTAAAACTCAAGTACAACCAAGGGAAAAAGGGCTTGACCAACGGTGCAAAACATAGTGATTTTGCATTAAATAGGTGGACTTTCTCTCTTCTTTATATTCTTTCACACTTTCAGTGCAGTGATCTTCTCACCATCATAGTCAATCTGCCTTCCTGAGTTTCTCCTTATTGTAGTAAAGAGCAAGCCATACATTCTTGTCAGTCTGCTCCACACAGAAGGCAGACATCATTGCATTACATTATTTATGTACATTTCTGCCTGTTCTCTTCTTTGACTTTTGGGACTGATAAGATTTTTTAAAAGATCTTTTAAATGTTACTGCCTGTTGAATTTTTTGATTGTTAGGGTTATTTGGAAATGAACAAAGAAGTCTAATTAGTAGAAGAGCTTTAACACTTTAGTAACCACGTGATGTCATTATGGCAAGAGATACTGTAAGTTCCATTTATCTGAACATAAATGATATTATTGCAGTTTTTGGAAAAGTGCTTATTATCAGCTGGGAAGCAGTATGTTTAGCAGTATGTTTTCATCACTATTCACAGTCTCAGGAAAGCAATTTTTCCTTTTTTGAGAATAATTTTAAGCCTATATAAGCATACATCACATGTTGCACACCTTTTAATATTAATATCTACCTGCCACAGGGAGTTCTCTGAAATCTATTTACTCTGACAACTCTTCAGACCTCTTGTCCATATACTCAGCAAGAAGTTATAACTTCTACATCCAGCCACATGAGGCCACACCCCATTTGGATCCAGAAACGTTCACATACAACTGAGGCAAACAGCTACTTTCCATATGCCTCAAAAGCAGGTTGTAAAATAAGCAATTCTAAATGCCTATTCTAATTTCACACTTCTTTGTAGTGTAAGTCATTAGTTTGAATACTTGATAAGTAAAGCACTGTCATTTACACAGTTCAAGGAAAGTACTAAAAGTGACTTTACAACTGATACTTTGGTTTCTTGAAAGCCATTGCTATTGCAGGATTTCTCTGCTGGAACTACTTTAGGACTTATCTTTAAAATGGTTTTAGATGAGAGGTTTCATGAATCTGAATGGCAGCTCAATGCAAAAGTAATATATAATCTATTACAAAACCTCTGTATAAGGGCTCGCTTTATGCCTAGTTCAGAGATTACTCCCGTCTCCTGAATATGATCATTACAAAAATCACTACCTCCTCTGCAGAAATATAAATATATATAACCTGTAGAACTGTGATAAAATGAATCAGTTATTTGTTAGTGAAAAGCAAGCAAATGGATCACCTTACAAACTCTGCTGTCATTTAGAAATACTTGAACACAGAATTAAATGTTTCAGTCGCCAATAATGCCAACACTTTCAGAATTCTAATGTGTGAAAGATAAAACCATCTTCAGTGTTTTAAATGTAACAAGAACTGCCACAGCTCAGCAATTTCAGAATCACAGGACCACAGAACAGGAAGCTCAGGAGATCATACAGTCCAGCCTCCTCCTCAGTGGTGGGTCAAACCAATGTTATTTGTATTATTAAATTCTTTGTTTTTCAGAAATATTTATTTGTACATGGAGTCATGCTCAGTTCAACTCGGAGGTTATAACTCTCTGCTTCATTGTTATTGCTTTTAAAGCCTGAAGGAGGATTTGGGAAAAAAAAAAAACAAACAAAAAAAAAAAGTAACAATAAATGCATACTGAATTAAACAGGATTAAAATAAAGTCTGCTCATCATTTTTGGTTGATAAGGGAATCTAGTGATTTCAGCCAATCAGTATAATTTTGCTGCTATTACTTCAACTTTCTACAGAAAAAATAATAATAAAAAAAAAATCAAGATTATAACTGTGAGCTACATTTGGAGAATGACAGAACAGCTGAGGTAGGAAGGTAGTTCTGGAGACTGTCAAGCTTAACATCCCTGCTCAAAGCAGGGGCAATTCAAGGAGGTTGCTCAGGGCCCTGTCCAGTAACATTTGTGAATTTTTCCCAGGATGGAGTTTACACAGTCTTTCTAGGTTTTGTCACCTTTACAGTGCATTTCATTTTGTGCCCATTGCCTCTAGTCCTGTCCCTGGCACCACTTAGAAGAGCCTGGCTCTGCCTTCTTTACTTACTTCCTACAGGTATTTGTACTCATTGATTCAATCCCCTTGAGCCTTCTCTTCTCCAGGCTAAACATCCCCAGTTTTCTCATTGTCTCCTCGCTATACGGATGTCCTGATCCCTTCATCATCTTACTGGCCACACCAATACATCTGTGTATCTCTTGTACCAGTGAGGTCAGACCTGGAGAAACCAGTCTGTTCCTCAGTGTGCTGGTGGTAATATACCTAATGCTGCCAGACTCCATAAAGCCTTTGGGCAATGTGTTCCAATGTTTCACTGCTCCCATGATAAAGAAAATTCTTCTACTTATCTACTCAGAATTTCCTTTGTTCCCTCTTTAAAGTGCCCTGTTTAGGATATTAGTTTATGCTAAAACCAGGCAACACATTTAAAACAGGATCTCATTCATGCATTGTGAATATAGTTCCCATTTTTTATGGCTCGAGATATTCAAAGTATATTTCTAAAAAAAAAAAACAACAGATAAACTTAGGGTCAGATGGACATATCAGAATTTACAGTTTGTAACTTCCAACCAGAATCGTAAGATATTTGTTCCTGAAGGAAGAATACTTTTAAACTTTTATGCAGAATCAAGAATCCATATCCTCATCCAAGAGAAAGCTATAAAAACTAATAAAAACAAATCACAGGATTAGAAATACTGCCAAACATCAGTTTTTAATTTTGCTTGATTTCATCTAATTATACTTACTTTTATAAGTACTTCAATATTCTTAGCTCTGATCTGCATGTTGTGTCATACTTTTACAGTGCTGAATTTTACGTTTTATGATCAAAGAAAATATAGAGATACTGCCATGGAAAAATAAATAAATAAAAATCTGGAGGTTCATAAGTGTTTGTTTATACATAATCAAAGTGTCATAGTGTCAAGGTATTAGCACCGAGAGGTAAGTATCTTCAAAATATGGGTATACTTAGTCTCTAAATTTACCTAAAGAAAGCTTAGAAAATAGTAAAATTATTTTTTATTAATGTCTGGGTTCTAAAATATTAGAGTTTATATTCCTAGGTTGTTTATGGAACCATAAAAATAGAAGATCTTTGGTACATATTTTGTACCAAGATTTTGGTACATGTAGAATACTTCTAAATATGATGCCACAACTCTCTTATCTTTACCTTTTGGTAAAATAATGAACATTGTGATTGCTATGTTAAGGTAGTGAAGAATCACTGTATTAATTCTCAAAAATACTTGCTCTGAAGTTCTGAAAATTAAACGTAATCAATACCTAAATTTTATAATGTTCTTCTCCTTTGAATATTTTTTGAAACTTATTCACTAGTTTATGAATAAACTGAAGTGTTTTTTGTTGTTATTGTTGTTTTTTATATATATATATAAAAATATATATATATATTATATATATATATAAAAATATATAAAATATAAAATATATTTATATATATATATATATATATATAAAACATTCTCCAGTCACTTGTTCCTTACAAACAGATAATTTGACTGCCCTGTGCTGAATTGATTACAAAGAATCCACAGTCTTCATCTTCTACATGGATATAAGTTCAGACATACCAAATGTCACATCATCAAGATCAATCACATGCTCTTTGAGTTATATCTTTGGGAGAACAAAACGCATTTCATTCCTTTATATACTACCTAGAATCTTTTGAGCCCTAAGCTATAATCAATAAACCAGGTATTTAGTGGTTTTATCCTTACTATGTGTTTATACTGTACAAGGTAACTTGAAGGAGCATGGGGAATACACACTCAGTTCTAGACCACATTGAGTATCCTAGTATTTAAAAGTTAAATATTGCAAGAACAACTTGTGGAAGCCAGGTCCCAGAAGAGGACTCTGGACTCTTGCATGCACTTAGCTTCTTTATACAATGAACTGGAAATGACAGTGGTGTAAAACACACTAAAAAAAAAAAATATATATATATATATATATATATATATATATATATATATATATATATATATATATATATATATGTATATATACTACATATAAACAGGGCGCATCTATGTCCCACTGCAAAATAAGGCTTCTTAAAGTTTTGTGTGGCCAGAAGAACAGCATGTGAGGAACAGTGATCCCATAGCCTACTTGTTATGGCACCCAAATATGATTTTGATTCTCTTACAGAAGAAACTATGTAAAACTTCAAGTTTCTGGGCAAGTGCTCTGACTGCATTATTGCAATAGTCATAAATACCACTATCTCCTGGCCACTTCATCTGCTGGAAAGATCTTACAGAAATACAATGTATTTTATTAAGGCCTATTTCTATTATTAAGTAATAGCAGGCTGTATCAGCTAGAGCTGGTCTAGATAGCATACACAAAGGCAGATCCATAAATGTCCAGCACCTGGAGCCAACTAAGACAAAAAGGGAGCTGACTTGTGCATTTATGCATTCCTAAAAGCAGGCTAAAATTCCATGAAGGGGATTTTTTTTCAATCAGTGTTTTGGTCTTCCATGTATAATACTAGCTTAAATCCTCAGTAGAAGCATACGACTTACTCTGTACTGAGCCCATAAAGCTGTTATAACAACTTTGAAGAGATTTCTCCAGATGACTATTAGATTGCAGAGCAGGAAAAAGGATTTGGCTAATAACTTTTCATTTTGTTCATTACAGCCACTTCCACAGCAGCCGATTGTGATGGTAAAATTAGAACTGCAATTTTATGTATGGTGATTAAGCAGAACAAGCAGTTGCAGTATGATGAAAGAAAGACATGGTTTCAGAAATACCTGGCAAATACTCATAGTCTGAGAACATCAATGTTTTTTTCAGAGTTATGGAAAACAAAGTTAGGCACTTAAGCTCACTGTACAGCACACAGGGAGAGTTAAGTGCCTTAGGATGGGACTCAAACACATCTGGCATACTGGGGCTGGAGGTGGTTAGAGCTGGAGCAATGAGCCATTACAAACTGAGAAGTGCATCTGAAATCCCACCCTCCTCAGGGTTTAGGCAACAGACATTATAACTCTATGCTCTCAGGGACCAAAGCATGCTCTGAGAATGTCTACACTTCGCTGTATTTCACTCTTTTCAGGTAAACCTGGAGCATGGATGTGTGGCTATGCTTATTTCTCCATATGTAGAATCATAGAATGGTTTGGGTTAGAAGGGACCTTAAAGATCATCTAATTTCAAGGACTCTGCCATGGGCAGGAATGACACCCACTAGATCAGATTGGCCAACGTTCCATCCAGCCTGGCCTTCAACACCTCCAGGGATGGGGCATCCACAGCTTCTTTGGCTGGTCCATTGCCTTGCTAACCTCAGAGTAAAGAATTTTTTCTTAGTATCTAATCTAAATTTACTCTCTTTTAGTTTAAAACCATTTCTCCTTGTCCTATCCCTACACTCCCTGACAAAGTGTCCCTCCCTAGCTTTCCTGTAGGCCTCCTTTAGGTTTCCCCATGTCCTTCTTGTGCTGGGGACCCCTGAGCTGAACGCAGAACTCCAGGTTGGGTCCCACAAAAGCAGAGTAGAGGAAGAGAATCACCTCCCTTGCCCTGCTGGCCACACTTTTTTAGATGCAGACCATGAGATAGTTGGCTTTCTGGGCTGCAAATGAAAAAAAACAACAAATTGGGCAACAAATTCAGGCAGTATTTATACAGTCTCTTGGACATACAGCTAAGAATTCCAAAGTAATACAATCCACATATTCTCAGTAGACATGAATCATCAAATTTACTGCACAGTGCCCTCTCCCCTTTACAGCTATGCTAAGGATGTCCTATACTGTGTGAAATCATTTGGGGTTGGAGATGCAAGCTGTCTTTGCAAGACAATTACAAGACCATCTGCAAAGCAGTGGTATGTTGGGCAACAACATTTAAAGTTCCATTTTCCCAGTTCACATAACCAGTTGAGCCATTGAACTAACTAGGAAATTATGCCCTGTTGGTTCATCTGCAGGAACGAACATGAACTTTTAGACATAAAAATAAATGCTTACTATTCAAAGGAACAGACTGCAAGCCATGACTAATTGGCAACTTGTTTCCTTTAAGTCTTCCTAGCACTACTTGTGGCAATGGAAAACTAAAAAATTAAGAATGAGCTGAAAAGAAAGAACAAACCACAGAATTATTTATTGTTATAAAGATTAATACAGAATTTGTCTGTCTTGTTTTAATGGTTTAAATAAAAATAAAAATAAAAATAAAAATAAAAATAAATAAAACACCTTTTAAGACAATGTAAATAGCAAATTCATACATCTCTTATTGTGGTCTAACCGTTAGACAAATTAATAGGAGAATAGGAGACATGTCAAATTAGTGCAGGGACATCTTTTACGAGGGGAGACCTTATTTTATAATTGGATATATGCCTCATGCAACCTTGAGTGCAATCTATGCATAAGGTGGCTATGATAATTATAGTTCCAAAATTGTAGCTTGAGGTCTTGATCAATGAAGGTGGATGTGTCAGGAAGTGAAACTTAGGGCCTCATAGCTCATAAAGAGAGGATTTTATCACATTGTCAGGAAGACTTCCAACAGTAAGGACACAATTGCATTGGTCACAAGATTTTTTACATTATCTACTCAAAGAATTCATTATCAATGTTAATGTTATTTTGAAGCAATATCAGTTTTGGCAACTGCCACATTACTAAATTTCATTAGCTAAGACACAGGTATCAGAAAAGATTTCATGAAGGTCACTGATGAAAAATCAAATTTGCTTGAAGACACATTTCTTCCAGAGTGTCTGATCACAGGAAATTTCTTATCACCATTATCATTATACACAAATAACATACAGGCTCCTTATACAACAGTAAGCTATTGGTTTCCCTGATCTATCCTTCTCTTTCTGATTGGCAAATCAGACTTTTTTTTTTTTTTTAACCTTTTAACTTCTCATAAGCAAGCAGAATATTGCAGGTGAAGGGCCAAAACAGCTGGAGAGTAGGAAGTCAAAGGAAAAAAAAAAAAAAGTCAAACAAAACTGCATACATAGCACCCACCTAGGCATGTCAGCCACATTCCTGACTGAAAATTAATTCTGATACAATGCAAGAAAATGCAACCACATTTACCTGAAATGTAACACTGCCCCATCAGCAGTAAACTGAGCCATCAGGAGTGAAGACAGTTTTAGATAATTCTAAATATGTCTGTCTATATATGTAAATATATATAAGCCTGTAACAATCAGCACCAACCGTAGTCTTCACATCTTTCTTTAGTATTTGCTTTTCATTTTGTTAACAAGACCTAAACATAATACTGATTGCTATTGCTTGCTCAATCACCCTGCTTTTCTCAGTAGGATTTAGAGTCTTCAAAAACTAATCAATAAAAATCTGCTTACTTAAACAAGTCTTTGGATTGATCTTTTAAATTAAACAATAGACATTAGGAAAATAATCTCTTTAGCATGATTATGTCTTTATAGAAAACAACAACAACAACAAAGAAAAATGAAACAAAAACATTATTATGAATGATGCAAGTCTACCCCACTTTCCCAGAACTGACTTTTTCCTTGCAAATACAGAATTCTTAAACAGAATAGTGGATCTAGTTTGGGAGTTTGTTTACAAATGCGAAATGCAGCATACAGCTTTTGATTTCTAATTGTATACTGTTTCAAATTGAGACTGTCATAGATCTTTTACAAGCTCTTATTTTCCAAATGGTTATGACAAAGAACTTTCTTGCTCTGTTTTAAAGAACGAATTAAATCTTTCTTTGTGTCAACATGGCAATGTTTAATAATGAATACAGCTCTAAAGTACTTCATGCAATAATTTAGACTGCCTGGTTGGAGATCTTTCACTCCCACAGCCATATATTTTCTTGTTTCAGCATCTGAATATTGAAGGATTTGAATGAATCTTTCAGAAGCTGTGCCACTAATCTTTTTACTTTTGGAAAGAAAACTGACATAATGAATCCACCTCCTGATACATATTGCACCTTCACAGTAGCTTAATTATAAGTAGCCAGAGAACTTTCCTAGCTTAGTGTAGTATCATAAAGCAAACAAAGCTCTTAGTGGTTATGCTGTAAATCCTTCTGTAGCTTATTAATCAGCCTGTGATATGCTGTACATCGGATAACATATAGTCTAATGGACTTCAGCAAAACACAGAAAGATGAGGACAGAACTTCAGTGGGGAAATACTTTCCTTTTTCTTTGAGAATTAAGAACAGAATGTGACATAATTTAACACAGAGCTCAGAAATCTCAGGCTATTCATTTCATAAAAATGAACAAAACCAAGGCAAGAGAAGAAATCAAATGAAATCTGGATTTGTAACTCCAGTTAGAAATTACAACACAGAGAGCCAGGAAGAGCTTCTCAAAGACAGTTAAGAAAGGTACTATTCTGGAATTATTCTTCAAGGAAAAGTTTAGACTCAGTTACTTAAGCTTTCTACAGTTATGAGTCTCGAATGTGATAAGAAGGCAAAGAAAATGTCTCAGAACAAGTCTGAGCTGAAGAGTTGTGTAATGTGTTCCTGTTCTCAGTGTAATGTTAGGACCAAACCTTCTTACTCCAACTATGGATTATTTCAGCAGCAATTTTGTATGCATGTGTTAGTGCTTTTCCAACAAAGCTTTAGGGCTTTTAAGCTGCAATGATCATAACTATTTTCCCTGACTGAAATTCTGGTTTTGATATCTGTGATAACTAAGGCTAAAGGAAATAAATGTGTTTCCAAATCACTTTAACTTCAAATAAAACACAAGTATGCCTTGTTTATCCATTTTTTTTTCTCAAGATGGGTTAAAACTTAGCTGAGCCAGGGGAAAGCATGCAGCAAGAAGTACTGCTCTAGAATGGTACCCCAGGAATCACTCTAGAGGTATGGAGCACTGAGGATACCAAGAATTAAGACAAATACCATACTGGTCATAACGCAGATGAATCATATACCAAGAGCACTACAGTGCACTAGAGAATCAAGCCCTTTGAACAGCCTCTATTATAAGAGGATTTGTACTTCAGATCTTACTTTTCTATAAACATATGAACAATTTATTACTTCTTCAATGGAACATAATTAAGCTTTTTCTGTTTTTAAAGGCCAGAAATATTTTATTTCAATTTCAAAATTAGATTGTGGGAGTAATGGCATAAAGCAATACATTTTTTCATACCAGTTTTGCCTTGAGTTAGTTGGTGAAAGGAACTGGACAGAAAGCAGTCCCAGGGTTTTCCAAGGTAGCTACTAAGAAACAAGTCAACAAGCTAGTCTTATAGAACATACCCAAGCTACCTTTCAGAAACAAAATAAAGCGGTTACTCCAGCACACCTCGTACCAAAATTACCAACTCTGGCTTTACAAAAATTCTAGGTATGGGCCATATTTGGGGGATCAGTGGTTAACAAAGATGGAAACTAGATTTTTGGATTTTAAATGTTGCAATAATTACAAAAATACAATAGTACAATCTTAATACTTTTGAGTAAATTAACATTGATGGCCAAGACACAACTAAAAAGTGACAAAAATATTGTATTTTTAGGAAGAAAGGTAGTTTTCGATCATTATAAACTACAAAGCAGAAGAATCATATACAGATGGGCAACCAATTAGCATCTGATTTCCCTAAGCTAGCTTTCAAATAAGAGACCAAAATAAAAAAAAAGATTTTTGTAAAGTCAGATACAGAGAAAAATGCAAAGGTGATCTCAAAATGTAATAGTGCAATTGCTGAGAAACTATAATGTTGCTCCCACTCAACAATGGGAGACTTTAAGCCACATCTATGGGTCACAATGTAAAAAAAAAATAAAAAATAAAAAATAAAAAATAAAAAATAAAAAATAAAGCTATATGATTAAAGCATCAATGCAACAGTGTTGACAGAATTGAGCAGAACTGAGAACAGAATCCAAGATTATCGTTAATGGGATTTTAGTGTCACACAGGTATATCCCCACAAATCATGTGTCCTTTTCCCACAAACACTCAAGAGGAGACACACTGACCATCTATGGGTTAGATGGAAATTTAGTAGCACTACTGTCCAGTGTCTTGAGCCATACAGAAAACAGGTACTAGACAGATATAAAGTACTAGAAAAAGCACAGTGAAAAAAATATCTCAGACCTGGAAAATAAATCAGCATATATCACAGTCTGCCTCATCTAGCATAGCAAAGATGCCAAAACACAAGCTGATTTTCCAACAAAGAAAACCTTAGGTCTGTCTATCATATCAGGGCAGGGAGCAGGAGAGAAAGAAGAGATACAATCAAAGCCAAGCATCTCCTCAGAAGCACCTCCAGAAAAAGCAGCAGGAAGCGGTAATAAACCACCCTAGGGGGACGTGATAGAATACCTCTTGCAGCAATGACTGCAAAGGGCAATACTGAAACGTTTTGGTAACTGAGCAAGATTCTATTTGGAAGGTCCACACTAGTTGAGGGGCTGTGGAAACCACACAAGAAAAGACTCCAATGTCTTTTACAGAAACTACCAAATAGAAAGAAATAAAAACAAAACAAAGATAAGCAATAAGACACAAGAATCTGATAAAAGTTAAACAGGTAAAAAAATCCATACTCTGATAATATGCAAAACTGGGTGCTGTAAACACTTTACCAATTAATTGAGCTAGCAATAAAACAAGATTTTATGTTTGGAAAAAACATCAATGTTCATATGTTATGGCTTTTTTGTGTGTTTTTTTTTTGTCCCACCCCTTTCTTTTTCTTCAAGAGACGATGTAGACTGAAGGAAAGAATATCTGGAGGAGAGGGAGTATCTGATGTATTCAGAATTAAATGTGTTTTCCCAAATGCAGGGGATACTTCATAGCAAAATAATACCCCTGCTTTTCCAGTACCATCAATGGGCATCCTGGGACCAGAGAGGCTCTCCCATGAGAGCAGCCCTGAGCC
Source organism: Aythya fuligula (assembly GCF_009819795.1). Lineage (NCBI taxonomy): Eukaryota > Metazoa > Chordata > Aves > Anseriformes > Anatidae > Aythya > Aythya fuligula. The sequence goes on along the minus strand of NC_045560.1, from coordinate 94,937,316 downwards.
AGAGACCCAGGCACTTCCAGACCAGCCTGCTTTGGTCTCGTGCTGCTTCCTCTGATTTTTCAGAAATTTTCTAATTAGCTCTATTATAAAGAACATAATAGAAAAGAACTCTGAAAGTGTTTGAACTGGGAGAGGTAAATATTCCTCTGCTGCTAGCAGCTGGCAGAAGTGATTTTGTGGCCAACCTGCAATGCAGATGAAGCATTTCCAGATCTGTGGAGAAACACATAACAAGTATTTTGCTGCTGCGGCAATTCTAAGCACAAGTTGTCAAAGGGTTAGGCATTCCAGCTGATGTCTAGTAACTGTTTGTCAATGACTTCAGAATCTACTGCCCTTAAGCAGGGAATCTTGGAAAAAAGGCAAGTATTATCACCTCTCATTTCTGAATCTCCAAAATTTTCTCAACTTTATTGTACCACAGATTTTTTTAAGCATTTGCTGTGAAACATGTGAATAACAGTAGAGTTGTCCTGAAAATTTTGTTAAAGCAGTATTTAAGACAGACATTCTTTTTCTAATTTTTTCAATTTAGTCCCATTTAAATTAAAAATTTAACAGAGGACAAATAAATAAAATAAATAAAATAGTAATATGAGATCTGTGTAGAATGGATCATACACATTTTACATTATTTAGAACTTACACATGATTCAGGCTTCACCATATAAGCTGAATGTGAACAAATCAATAAACACCTTCATATAAAAACAAAATTGTTTTTGTTTTTCCAGAAACAAAATTCTCAGCAAATGCATTTTGCTGACACCTTTTTCATCCAGACTCGGAAATAGGAAAATAGGCAAATTTTCTATACTGAATGAAAAGGTAATATGTGACTAGCTCAAAATTTAAATCCTGTATTTCTATCTTCTAACAGGATTTCAGTGAAATAAGAATTTTTTTTTTTTAAAAAAAAGAGGTATTTATTCAACAGTATGCTTCATAACAAGTTTTTAAATTTTTGTTTACTTTGTAGACGATCACCTATTTAATCTGCATTATTGATCCAACACTGAACAAATGTGAATGAATGAATATGGAAAAACAGACAAGAAGAACAAAACTAATAAAAAAGATATTTTTTGCTTCAGAACATGCAGGTCAGAGTTAGAATAAAAATACAGGTTCAGTATGATAGCTTTGATATTATTACCAAACTGATATTATCAGTTTGGTAGCTTTGACCTAACTCTAGAACTTCATTTAAATACTTTCATTCACATTTTATGTAACAAACTGAACTTGCTGACTTTAGATCAAATGCAAAAACAGTGTACACTGTCATTTACTGTTCTCTCCAACAGTAGAAATACAAGACAAATGAGATCAAAAAGAACAGCTAATCATATTTAAATTAAGTGAATACTGGACAGAAGCCAATTTCAAACTGAGAGAAAGCCAGATTAAGCCAAGTCATCTCACTGTAAATCAGTCTCATACATTTAAACAGAAGACAGAAAGAAGTGGAGGGAAGGTCCTGCTACATCTTGCAGGGCATCTGCTATAGAAGATATGCACTTTTTACCATACCTCAGTCTGGAAATTTTCTGAAATTTTCAATTTAAACTTCATGAAACAAATTTCTGTGATTAACAGTGACTAATGTTTCCACTGAGGTACAACTGAAATAATGCACCAGGAATCAACATCGGAAAGAAAGAACTTTCACTACTAAGTTAATTCTTCTGCTCTGGGCTTGTCCTCGCAGGTGTATAGCAACATTAATTTCTCTAAGTTTGAGGATGAATATACAACTAACTTCCCAAGCCATAATCCATCCTACCTTGCACATGTACACATCTGTGCTACCCACAGAGACACAGCCTAATTAGGAGGCATGATACTGCTGATCTAACTCCCCATGCATTTTCTTCCCCAGCAGCAACCACACAGCTTCAGGAGGGCTGCGTCAATAACAGCAAAGCTCCTGCTGGCAACTTGTATCAAGGGGAGGATTTGTAGAACTAAAAGGTCTCTCTCCCTCCAAATTCAACAGAGCCTCTCTCAAATGAGGAGAATCTTCACATGAAATTCTACCTGAAGGTCAGTCCTGCTGTGTTTTCTTCCTGTTCAGGAGCTCCCAGGCATTTCTATGATGAAGAAAGTAAAACTTCCTTATGTGCACAACTAACTCCCGAAAGCAGGACCAGAATGTCATCTGGTTTGCACCTTACATAAGTCCTCAAGAAGTGTTTTCCCTAGCACACTTTGCCTGTTAAAATTACAACACCAGCAAAGAAAGTCTACAAAATCCCTCCAATCCCAGGAGATAAAATAGGAAAGCAAAGAAAACAAAAAAATGATGATAATAGTGAACTGAGGGCTGAGAAGCCAAAGACTCTAGTTTTGTGGTGTGCTGGGTCATATTCCAATGGGAGACTGGCCTGTTCAAATGGGACCGCCTGCATCTCATAGATAGAAGTAGCTAATCTTCTTAGCCAAAGACTAGTTTAAATGCCCTTTTCATTGCTCAGACTAATGATACATAGAAATTGTGCAGTGAAGCAAAAGTAGCACAAACTCACTGTGCTGAAACAAACGTGACAAGGAACGTGATTTTTTTTTTTTTTTCAAAATGTTTATGTGCCCATGCCAGAGCTCCAAGTAACAAGCACGAGGATTTAGAAAATCCTGACATTAACAAGAAGAAATATGATTCAGTGGGCAGCATAGAAACCTCTGAGATGATTTGTGTTATGGAGGTGTTAAAAAACACTAGCTATAGGCTGTATTAACATGTACCTTAATGAGTAACAGAGCCAACAAATAAAGTCTGTTTTCGTATAGTGTCCTACAATTCTACACACAAAAACACCTTAAATCCTGCTTCATAATCCTCTGTTCTTTACCACTTGTCCACATTTTCTCTGCTTTTTTCCACTGCTTTTAAAATTCTCAGTGCAATCAGTCACATTCTCATAATCAGCAGCTGGACAAGAAGCAACAAATGTAATGGCAGGCTCCCAGTTACCTCCATGCTCATGTCACAGCCTTTCCTTCATTTGGATCCCTCTCCCCAGCAGTTTCTTTATGCAGAAATGTGTAGAGGCTAATAATCTTTGGGAAGTTCTTTGTTAAAATATGGTTTCAGTTGGACAGTGGTCAGAAATTATCAGGAGGAACTGACAATAAAATCACATCAGTCTTGTTTCAGAAGGAAACCAAAAGCTAAGAGCATCAGTGATTTTCATTAATATCAGCTGTCTTTCTGGCAATTCAGGTGTTGGATCTTGAATGCCTATGGACTTCTGTGATAATATAACAAATCTCAGGGTAGGCTCTTTAATACTCCGTGACATCAAGTTAGAGAACTAAAGGAGTTTCCCTTTCTAACATGTGAAGCTGCCCCATGTTAATACAGGAGACTTCTTTTTTCTGCCAGAAGTCCAGCCCACAAAGTGAGCAATACATCATGATTAGAGTACCTACAGTTTTCTCAGAAAATGTTCCAACATGAGACTCTGAATCCTAAACAAGGTTTCTGTGTTGTGAATCTCATTATGATCTAATCACTGGACCTGTAGCAGTTACCTGTCTAGAAGCCAGCAGTTATGACTAGATTACATTAAATATGTGGAGGGTGGATATTTCAAGCAAGGGGTAATATTTATACTGATTCTGGAAGAGGCTTATTTCCAGAGTTGACAGAAAAGATAAATGAAGCAGACTGTAAGAGAATGTAAACATCACAACAAAGGAAAAAGAAAAATCTCCAAAATGGAGAAGTAGTTCAACAAATTGAGAGAGGTGGCCAGTTTGGTCAAAATCCTCATCCCATTTAAATTCTTATGTTAAGATGGCAATTGGGAAACAAGAAGTGACAGATCACAATGGAAAATAGGTGAAACAACAGTCTAAACAAACCAGACAGTTTTGACAGCATAAGAAATTCACATGGAAAGATAAACAGTTGATGGATAGCCTGAAACAGAAGAGAAAGACTGAATTATGAACAATCTCCTCCATTTTGGACAACCTGGATACTATCTGGAATGTATTGGTGTATAAAATAAAATACATAACTAGTCATTTTCAGTGTAGTGCAGATATTGCCAGTGATTCTTCTTTACACTGCTTAATGGCCTCAAATACTCATTGAAAGGGAATGGAGATAAGATGAATGCTGAAGAATTTCATACTGAAGTATTTCCCTGACAGCAAAGAAAATGCCCCATGTTACACCTTCAAACCTTTATGACCCATTGCCAGATACAGAGAATAGTATTAGCACTTTATAAGCAAAATGCCAAAGATTCAAACTGATTGCACACCACAGATGGGAGATCAAAGCCGTAGCAGCAGTCCCCAGCCTGTGTTCAGGCTGTCACTCAGCAAAGTAATGACTGCTGGCACACAGGAATGGCTCACAGGGAAGCTCTCAATTTTCCAGGTTTGAGAAGCTAAGGAATGGGTATATGTGCCTCTCCTTCTAAGAATGAGTGTTCAGAAACAGATTGTGACACCTAGCACATCTCAGTGAAAGTCATTAAGGATGAAATAAGTATTTGCTGTCTAAAACAACTTGCTTTTTCCACAGATTCAAAGAGCACCATTAAAAAATCATTACTTTTTTTACAGTAAGAGATAATTGAATCAGCCAGCAGCTGAAGACAGCCGGTTGAGAACAAAATCTCCCATTCTGTTGCTGATTATAAGTAAATCAAAATTTGTCAAGATGGGAGAAGAAAAGTACCTTCTGTTTAGACACAGTATGAAAACAAGACAGAACAAGGCACCTTCAGACTAAGACTGTTAAGCTCTGATAGTCTCCCTTATTTCACACTGTTGCGGGGCACCAGTGAACTCAATTTATTTTATATACTTATATATATTATATTATATATATTTATATTATATATTATTCACTGTACTTCACACAGTGAAGTAAAGACACCGTCTTTATCAACAGAACACAGTAAGGAGTGTACAGACCACAGCTCTCTTGCAGAAAATTATCTCCCTTTCCTTCCTCTCATCACTATTATAGAATTGTTTGAGTAAGAAAGGCAATGTAATAATTTCCAGCACATTTGTACTTTTTGCCTTTTATTTGATTTCTTGTTTTTGGAGACTTTTTACTGGAGACAATAGGGAAGAGGCAGAAATGAAAAAAAAAAAAAAAAAAAAAAAAAAAGAGAGAGAGAAAAAAAAGTCTCCCAAGTGGAAGAAAAACAGTTAGACAGAAACCTGGAATTCAGGGCTAAAAGACTTCTAGAAAAGTTTTCCAGGCAATCGGTCTTGTATCTGATTTGCTAAGGTAAATGTTCCGTTGTCCTTCTTTTCTTCCCTATTCTCCCCAGTACTCCCAGGATTCTGCATTTCTCTTGCAGGGAAGACAGTCATCAGTTTGCACAGTCACAGGACACCTGCGTAAATCAGATCAAATCAAATGTTCCTGCTAGGGTTAAGAGCTCTGTGTTCACGACTGCCTGCACCAGAGAAAAACAATGGAGTCAGACATCCAAATGCAAATCCTCTACTCAGCAGTATGATGTCACCTTAGGTTTTGTCTATACACACTGTTTTCCTTCTTCTAGATTGCAACACAGAATGACTTTAGCATGATCACAAATTTACATAACTATTTATGGGAGGTTGCTCTGATTCTCTGAGGTGAATTTTCAAGCTTTAAGGGAGGGAGGACAGTCCTGTATTTTTTCAGGCTGAATATTATCTCTCCACTACCGAGAATTACAGATTTTTGTCTATTCCATCTATTCAAGTTACATATTTAATCAAAGATGTTCAAGACAGAGGATTCTGAGGAGTGGAAGGATTTATACTCCGTTTTCCCACTATCTTATACATCATATTTTGCAGATATATGCTGATATATATATGCATACACACTGATTTGCAGATACAAATATTGCTGTTTCTGTGTGACACGACACTTCCACAAACTGTTTCCATTCTTGCTGTACCATCCACTAAGCTTCACCACACTCCCCAGCCACACTATCGCTTGTGTTCTTTCATCATTCAATCGATATATAAAAACCTGCCACAAAGTGGAATTATGCCATGTGAGGATTGATCTAGTGCCTGCAGGACACTGAGCCCAAGCAACAGAGAATCCCTTGATATACTGGTATCATTAATAACATTTAGGATTTTGTCACAGTTGTAGTTGTTAAATACAGAGAAACAGATGCTGTCTCGTAGCAATGCTTCATATCATTATATAAGTTAACACATATATTGACAAAGTCAGCCATTTAAAAGCAACTAGGAGCTTTCTAATTGCCTTTACTTATTGACTGAGCAATTGCATTAAAAAAAAAAAAAAAAAAAAAAAAAAATTTTCAGGCTCTAGCAGGCAGAAATTGAGCATAAATTAAAAGGATTTAGCACAATGAAATCCCATTCCTTAAAACAAGCTACATCATCTGGAAGTTCCATGTGACAAATTCCAAAATAACAGGGCTCCAGCCACACATTTCATTATAGCCCATGTACTAGGCCATTTTTTACAGAGTGGTAAATGATAGTTTCAAGCTTTCCCTTCCTTTCCCAGCTCTCCCCAGAGATATTCTATTATTTTGTTTCCATAGTAGAACTGATGTTTTTCACATCAGAAAAAAAATAATCCTGAAGCGTAAAAAAAAAAAAAAAAAAAAAAGTCTGATATGACAAGCATTGCAAACACAGTTAACAAGCTACTTTAATTATCCTCCTAAGAATTTCCCATTTGTACTCTGATCATCATCTTCTTCACAAACTTAATTATGCTTCATTTGTTCATTCTGCACTCTGCTCAGTGAGTATTCCAGGTGGAAAAGAGGGATCTGTTTGTAAGTGAAACCTCAAGTGATTGCTATATATTATTATTTTATCACTCTGCTACACAATATATATATATATATATATATATTAATAAAGCAAGATACAAATTATATCTTTGGGCAATACAAATATTGAGTAGGACGCTGAGGTTTTTCCACAGCTGAAAAACAAAACTTGCTGCCTGCATTGCCTGAACAGCTATCAACCTCAAGATCATTACTGGGCAGATGACTGAAGAAATGAAGAAAATCATACTGCTATCATCCGCATTTTAAAGATTAATATTAATAAATTCTGATTCCTCAGCAGAAGAAACCTTTCCACAAACTTGACCTTTGAGAAAGTCAGAAAGAACAGCTGGGAATAAATGTGCTCTCTGAGTCAAATACTGAAACTCTTGCACAGTTACTACTTACAATTTATGTACTCCTAACACTTTTAAAGTCAATAGGAATTATTGCATTATGATTGAGCAGAGACTGAGTAAAGACCCCAGTGTACCATAGTTTAAGGACTGACAAGTTCCTCTACCTTGTTTAGAGCTGAGATTTGCTCACCTAGCATGACTGAACTTTTAGGTTGCTTTTTGAGATACATCAAATTAATTTTAATTAATTGATCTTCTGAGATGAACAACTGTTGTCCCACACTCAAATATTTTGAGCACAATGCCTTGCCTTGGAATCTAGTACTATATGAAAGTGGCTGTCTTTATTTACATGCAACTGCACTGACCTTCAGAATGGTGGTATACTAATTACACAAAATGTTAAGCTTAAAAAGCATCAAACACTAAGGTTCTAAATTAAAAAAGACAGATGTACAAAATATTCAGCATTTGAATATAATTCATTTCATGTCTTACCTGAACCAAATTCCATCCCTTTAGAGATTCAGCAATGATAGAAGTAACTGTTGCACATACGCCACCAAAAACCATCAGATGATTAGGTCCATATTTTATTGCATCATAGAAGGCTTTGAGTCCTTTTGCATTGTCACACTGGGGAAAAGAAAAAAAAAAAAAAAAGAGAGAGAAAATATTCACCATCACAAATAACTTAATGAACTAAGTAATAAACAACTGGGTAGGGATAAATTTGAGGGGTTGCACAGTATAAATTGAACAACATATAACATCTTATGGCCCAGACATGAATAACTTGTGCACTCTGCCTTGGACCCCTAACACGCTGCAGTAAAAGAATAGGAAAACCCCTCCTCACTTCATTAAAACCCCTTATTTCTTCCTTCCAAAGCAGAGCTGGGACATCCGAATTTTGATATTATCTTTTGACACAGAATAAAAATAGATAAATAAATAAATGAGAAATTATTCTGCATTCAGAGCTACCATTTCCCAAGGCAAAATTTGGAATGTAACACTAGATGTCAGCAGAACTTTCATAGTTGAAGGAAAATTTGACATTACCCATTGTGCCTCTTTGTAAAGCAAGTTCCATCTCTAACAAGACTCCTAAGAAACTTGTTCTTAAAGTCCATGCTCAGCACTCTGTGCAAAATACATACATACATATATATATATATATATACATATACACGCACATATGTGTGTACACACATATATACTAAAGAGTCTGTCATTTAGAAGGACAACACAAAGCCTTCAAAAAATATCAAAAGAATATTCTAAGAGTATTCCTAGAATACACTAGGAATTAATTTGTCTGCTCTAATAGCCTGCCCTGCTTTGAGCAGAAGACTGGACTAAATGACTTTCTGAGGACCCATTCAACATGACTTGTTCTGGGATTTTCTGATAATTAGTTTGGCAATTATCCAATTGCATTAATTTGTTCAATTTTAAATAACTATACCATAAATTGTGACCAGGACTGACAATAGAAATAAAGAGTAAGAGTCAGTATCACAAAATATTTGAATATCAGTCATTGACTGGAGTAGTATTGATCATTCATAATAATTTATGTAGTCCCATCTTAATTCCTGAGCTTGAAGCAGTGTTAATAAAACATGTACTTGAAGTTCAGAATTTGATTCCAAACTGTACTGGAAGTCAGCCTGCCAATGGGCTCTAATGGTAGGTACCACTTCTCTAGTAGCAGACACTTCTTTATCTCCCATTTTGAAACAATATCCTCTGCCCTTTTTTCCCTCCTCTACAAATTCTTCCTCATAATCTTTACATGAACTATTTTTTGTACACCAACGTCCTATGTTTCATTGTAACTATTCAATAAAACAGTTCACTTACTATCAGCATCCAAGTAGTAATTGTTTTGCGTTCTGTTGAAAGAATAAAGATTTTGCCTAAGAAGTTTGCAAGCTTATATTAATCTTCTTACTGAATTAATATGCTAAAAGAAAAAGTATTCTATTTACATGCTACTTGCCAGAATAGAATTATTCCTCTTACTTATTCAGAAGGATACAGGTTATTGCTGCAGAGTTTAAAATTGCATAATATAGAACAACTTTTTCTTTCTTATTAAAGGAAAAAAAAATCAGTATGGCAGAGGCTCCCTTGTCAGTTTGATGGATCGTTGGCAAGCTCATAATGTGTAGGAATCAAGACTGTGATCAGGCAGAGTCCTCCATCCTTACACCTCCACCCCCTACTTAAAGATCATTTTTTTATTCCAAGTGCAGCTAAATATTCTACTACTGAGGGGTCTGGAGAACAAGTCCTACGAGGAGCGGCTGAGGGAGCTGGGTTTGTTCAGCCTGGAGAAAAGGAGGCTCAGGGGTGACCTTATCGTTCTTTATTAAAGGAGGCTGTAGTGAGGTGGGGGTTGGTCTATTCTCCCACGTGCCTGGTGACAGGACAAGGGAGAACAGGCTAAAGTTGCGCCAGGGGTGTTTTAGGTTGGATATTAGGAAGAACTTCTTTACTGAGAGGCTTGTGAGGCATTGGAATGGGCTGCCCAGGGAAGTGGTCAAGTCACCAGATGGAAGAAAGCAGACTTTCACATTTGTTTAATGTCACTTTTCACAACATATACTGTATATAACATTCTTTCCTCCAAGCAACAGAACAGTCCATCACAAGCATTAAAAAATAATCATTCAGATAAAGATAATAGCTCTACTAAGACAGAGAGACAAGCAGTTAGAAAAGCTTTCTTCCTGCCTTTAGTATGGGAAATTCATCTTAGTGAGTTCCTAAAGCCCTCTTATAACATCACTTTTTCAGAGATCCCAGAAGACCCTATTGCTGCTCATCATCATCTATTGCCAAACCCTAATATATCCCTAACTGTGGAAGAGGTTGTTGAAGGACAAAAAGATCAGGCAACACAGAAGTGCCCACCCTATAATCAAATGAGTTCTTGAGTTGTTCTCATCAAGTGATGGTAACTAGATCCATGAGCAATGCTACATAGCAATCTAATTACAATACAACAAAAGCTTGCATAAGAACTAAAATCCTTAGGAAAAACAAACAAACAAAAAAAAAAAACAACAGAGGCTACAGGGTAAGTCACATGTAGATGACAAGAAACTGACTTGATTATTAATTGGAGCATGACTAACAGCAATGAAGGGGAAAGAATCCCTCATAAAAAGTCAAACACTTAAACAATTAAAAATACTACTCAAAGGAGCCAACGTGGCTTTTGCTAGATAGTTTTGCTCTTTCACTTAAACTGTCATTAACATCTCTATTTTGCTGAGTTGAACTGCAGCCAGCTCACTTTTGACTCATACATAAAAAGAGACAGATACGCCGTGTGGTTGATCTTGACTGCATGTTGAGATACTGAGAATGGCTGCAATGCATTTTGTCAGAGAAATCTAGTACCATAACTATAACTTCAAATACATGTGATTTAGTACATGATAAAATTTTCTTTGGAGGAAGGGGCTGAGAGCTACTCATCCCAAACATATCAGTTATTGTGCTTAGCCTCAGTCAGGAGCCAGTAATAATCCATGTACAAACAGCAAACAAAACTTTTAATGGATAATTACATTAAATGCATCATTTAACACAATGGCTTGGTAGAGATTGCATGCACAAGTCACACCAGGAAATCACCAAGCAGAGATGTGTGAGTTGTCTCAACTTCTCATTGAGACAAAGACTTATTAATATCACAGATGATGCCTCACAAAGTCCATTTTGAAGAAAGCAGGACTACTTATTTTAATTATGAAAAATAGCTAGATGAACTGCCGCATAAGAAAGGAGTTGAATGAGTTTAGGGATTGAAGTGCTGACCTTTCTGAATCCTCTTTGAAGGAAAGGCTGACAAATAAAGACAATCATCATCTATCAAGAAAGGAATCAGAACAAACAGGGAGAAAGTACTGCCTGAAGGGTAACAGATGCACAGGGATAAGAAACCTCTCTGGAGAGGACAGCACAGCAGCTGAAAACATGAGTGAGACCTTCTAGTTTACCCAAACAGTAGCAGGTCATCCTTCCTCTCTGCTGCGCAGGGCTGTATGAAGAGCACAACACTGAAATCAGAAGAAGCTGAACCAACCTCTGAGGGTTGCTGGCTGTCAGGAGGGCTGTCTGGCGGCTAGTGAATGCCTGGGTGTACTCTCAAACCGTCAGGGCCACATGAGTGACACAGAGTTAATCCTCAATGCAGAGAATGAGAATTTCTGTGGAATTGATGCATGAAGTTTTCTGACTCCTATGGCATTGACAGGTCTGAGTAATTACAGGACTAGCAAGAGAGCTGGTACCTGTAATGTGATGGATCTAGTTAAATCTGCAGTTTTACAAGTAACAATAAGAACTTTTGTGAATTGATGCACTGTTCAGATGCATGATTATGTTTAGATTTTTAGCTATTGGATAACTATGCCCAGCTGTTTCTCAGTTAGCTACATTCTGGCACAACTCTAGTTGTCTGAGCAAAATGAAACCCAAGGAACTGTTTTGGTATCTGTTGAGATACTGAAGGATAGATATCCCTTATGGTGAGAAGGAATAACCTACAGCTGTCATCTGCATATGGATATATCAAACTTTTTCAAGCGACATGAGAGCTTTCAGCAGCACTCTGTGCTAATATCATCAGAGAGAGAAGGACATGCTCATAAATACCTGATAAGACCCACTTGAACAGAGAGAACAGAGGTACAAAGAAGTTTTCCTACACTTTACAAAATCTTGCTCAGATACTAACTCTACATTAGACTATCAGTGTAGAAGGAGCTAAGGAATGAGAACAACAAAATGATTTTCATTTGTTTTTCTTTCAATTTTAAGGTCATTAAGCAATACTGACAATTCAGTGAAGAACATATGGAAACTGATCTGAGCTATAACAGAGATAAATCAGATTAACATTCTGTACCTGGATTTATGGGCAGGGCATACTTCTCCTAAGGTATCCTCTTGGTTTTCAGGTATTTGCAACTTACGAACTTTCAGAGTCAGAAGTTCTGTTTTTGCATTTAATCACTCTAGCTGGATTTTCCTTCCATAAATTTGTTCAATGGCTCTTGAAACCAACACTTTGATATCAACAACATCCTGTGACTATGTAATTAACCACCAAAGGAAAAACAGCTTCCTTTTATTTGTTCTAAATTTCTTCATGCCACAGTAAGTAGTAGTGGAACATCTTGCCATCAGGTGTTATGAATATTTAAGTCCACAAATACATGAAAAGAAATTGGATGAGTTCAAAAAACAAACAAACAAACAAACAATTATAGAGTCAATGATTTTCTTAGAAAACTCTTGAATCACAAATCATTGGTGGCTAGTATATTATTCTGGGAACTTACAATTAAGTGCTTGCCCTGTCCTTACATGCTCTGCTGATCATCTTATCCAGTACAATCACAGAATCACAGAATTTCTAGGTTGGAAGAGACCTCAAGATCATCGAGTCCAACCTCTGACCTAACGCTAGCAGTCCCCACTAAACCATATCCCTAAGCTCTACATCTAAACGTCTTTTGAAGACTTCCAGGGATGGTGACTCCACCACTTCCCTGGGCAGCCTGTTCCAATGCCTCACAACCCTTTCAGTAAAGAAGTTCTTCCTAACATCTAACCTAAAACTCCCCTGGCTCAACTTAAGCCCATTCCCCCTCGTCCTGTCACCAGGCACGTGGGAGAACAGACCAACCCCCACTTCGCTACAGCCTCCCTTGAGGTACCTATAGAGTGCGATAAGGTCGCCCCTGAGCCTCCTTTTCTCCAGGCTGAACAAGCCCAGCTCCCTCAGCCGCTCCTCGCAGGACTTGTTCTCCAGACCCCTCACCAGCTTTGTTGCCCTTCTCTGCACCCGCTCAAGCACCTCGATGTCCTTCTTGTAGCGAGGGGCCCAAAACTGAACACAGTACTCGAGGTGCAGCCTCACCAGAGCCAAGTACAGGGGGACGATCACCTCCCTAGCCCTGCTGGTCACGCCGTTCCTGATACAAGCCAGGATGCCGTTGGCCTTCTTGTCCACCTGAGCACACTGCTGGCTCATATTCAGCCGACTATCCACCATCACTCCCAGGTCCTTCTCTGCCTGGCAGCTCTCCAACCATTCCTCTCCCAGCCTGTAGCTCTGCTTGGGGTTATTGTGCCCCAGGTGCAGGACCCGGCACTTGGCCTTGTTGAACTTCATGCAGTTGACCTCAGCCCATCGGTGCAGCCTATCCAGATCCTCCTGCAGAGCTTTCCTACCCTCAAGCAGATCGACACACACACCTAACTTGGTGTCATCTGCAAACTTACTGAGGGTGCACTCAATGCCCTCGTCCAGATCACCGATGAAGATATTAAAGAGGACCGGCCCCAGCACCGAGCCCTGGGGGACGCCACTAGTGACTGGCCTCCAACTGGACTTGACTCCATTCACCACGACTCTTTGGGCCCGGCTATCCAGCCAGTTTCTAACCCAACGAAGCATGCGCCAGTCTAAGCCAAGAGCAGCCAGTTTCTTGAGGAGAATGCTGTGGGAGACGGTGTCAAAAGCCTTGCTGAAGTCAAGAATGGAGAATACCAATACCACTTCTTGGTCTGATCGCCATTCAGTGGTCTAATAGCCATTCGTTTCTGCATTTGAAACAAAAATATCACCCCCCAACAACACCAGACTTTTCTACCTCAGAACTGTAGCCAATTCAGCCCAAATTGCAGGTTCTTCTATATATGATTTCTCTATCATCTTTTAACTTTAACTACTAGCAGTTAGATTTCATTTTGGTATAGAAGAAGTGGTTACAGCAGAGGAGGACTTAATTCAATGAAATATTTCCCACTGAATTAACCTTCTCAGCTTGACACTTTTTTGTTAGCCACACTTTGCAACTTTCCCTAGCAACTTCTTTATCTGATCCTGCCTGCTATACAGGGACTAGTTTTCGAAGTGTCACCACTACGCTACTGGTGTTTAGCATCCCATTTAACATCTTGTATTCCATCTCTGGTACTGCCTGTCTCTTCGTAAATTACTGATTTCACAGCAATGGTGACAACTCTTCTGTTGCCATTTTTTTCTAGGGACCTAAACAACTTGTGAGGGTTTGGCTTCTTGCTCAATATTATTTTCTTTTTCTTAGTTCACTACTATTTGAGAGCTGAGTCCATCCAGCAAGACAAACAAAAACTTCCCATCTGTCTTTATACAAGGAGTATATGCAGTTTCTCTTTTTCCCTGTTTATCTTTTTTTTTTTTATTTTATTATCTTTAATATGGCTTATATTTTCTCTCTTTAGTAGTTCCTCTAGTATATAATATTTACACTGGATTAACCCAAATTAAGTACTCCTATACAAAATGGAGTTGAGATGTAAAAAGTAGATAAATCCTGTGTAACCAAAGCTGACTCTGCCTAAGTTTCCACCATGTTTAAGCATGCAATAAGAGCAGAGATCAATGTTGGCTCCCTCTTTTCACACAAAATTTGTGTTCAGCTTGGAAGTTGAAGTCTCTCCTCAAAGAAAGTTGAAGCTTCTCCTTGATCTGTAACTGTTGCACAGACAGCAGTTCAGAAGATGTTCAAGAAACATTTTGCATGATATGAAGATCATGTCCTTTCAATAAAGTGACTCTGTATTGGGCTTATATGACAGTTTTAGTAGCAGGGGGCTCCAGGGGTGCCCTCTGTGAGCTGCTCCAGGTTGCACAAAGGCAGGTACAGCCAGCTCCAAAAGGAATCCACAGCCAGTCAAAGCTGAGCCAATGAGTGACATTGGTTGTAAGAACTTATTTAAGAACAGGCGAAAAATGCTGGGCAGACAGAAACAGTCAACAGATTGCAGTATATCTGTCACTCCCTCACAACCTTGTTCATGTTGTAGGACCACTTCATGCTCTTAAGGCAATGTTGTAAACAACAACAGTAAGGAGAAACAGCCAATCACAGTTCCTTCTTCAGCTGCTCAAGCAGCGTAAGTAAACACAAATCTGAACCCAAGGAATTCAGTTTCAGCCTTCATTCTGCTTCTCTTCTCTATGTATAATTTTACACAGGGCCCACTGTATTCTTTTATCTGGCTGTAACACTGATCAAATGCAGTTGTTCTAAGTCTGTGCCATAACAAAAATTGTAATTCAGGTAACACTGGCCAGGACTTCTCATTCTGAATCTCTCATTAACATCTCATTCTGAATTGCTAATGGCAAGCTAGCACTTGGGCCAAAGCCTTAGAGAGATCCTATTGTGCAATATGCGCAATTAGTCAGATCCCTCAGTATAACTTATTGAGTTCTCCTGGATTATTCTGCAGCTGGGCCCATCATCTAACAAGAATCAAATTGGTGATGATTCAAATATTCCTGGGACAGAAGGGTTTTTATAAAATTCACACTTTATTTGATCACACATAACATACAGTTCATTCTATTTAACTCATTCACTTCTACATCAATCCAATAATTTTACAAAACAGTTTTACAGATGTTTAGCAGCATGTAGACATCTGTTTTCCCATATATATATATAGCATGAATACATAAAAAGCAAGCCTAATTCTTAGTATTGACTTCTTTCCTCTGACATCACAGTGCTCAAGCATTTATCAGATATTTTGGTATAGCTCGGTATTAACTAGGAGAGAAATATCTTGCTCGTTTTTGCTTCTTCTTGCTTCTTGTGTAATCTATACTGCTATATGTTTTATGGAAATTACTGGAATTATGGCAAAGCACGTAAGTCCAGAGGAACAGTGTTGGAAAAAAAAAAAAAAAAAAAAAGAAGATACAGTGATGTTTAAAAAACAAATAACAAATTGTTGAAAATATTGTGGCTCAATTTTCTCCAGCTTTTCTAATTTTTACCAAAGTTCAATATTGCAATGATTTCTAACAAAACAGAGAATTAATTTTAATTATTCATCAAGACAAAAATGTCTCAGTTCTTTGTTTGCAGCATGAGGCTTTTTAAAATTCCCCTAGGAAATCAGTTGTGTGTTGGCATTTAAGTAACCTCAGAAGGTGCTAATTGTTTCAAACACTTGAACCCCAAGATCATTATCACTTAAATTTATTGATGCAAGCTACTTACTGTTTTGTTGCCTCATATTTTTGAGGCAAAAGACTTACACTGTAGTAGATTTACAAGGCATTTGCCAGTTGTAGATCGAGTACAAAATGAAGTGCTAAGGGAGATAATTTTGGCAAGCTCAACACACAGTCACTAATATCAGTTGTTCAATTTGGTACTCATATTGCTTGATGCCTTCTTGTTTCTTTTCCTTTCCCCCTTTCATTGTCACTTATATTTACACTTATAGAAATAACCTATATTTTCATAGATCATTCCAGATCTAGTCACAATCTGTTGGAATATTTTGGTTAGATTTCCTTCATTCCATTACTGGTGTCATTGTAGAATATAAGAAAAAAGGTCACAGAAGTAAAAAGGTGTGTGTGATCGAATTTAAATATATGGAGGTTTTTTCCACAGCTAGTGTATGAGCACTGTAAAACATACAGTTCAGCATGAACAATAAACATAATAAAAACAATAATAATGTAAACAATACAGAAGTACTTCTATGTTTAGTAAAATCAATTTTCTGAAAATGCCTTAAAGTTTAATTTTACCAACATTTTTCTTTCTTCATGCCTACTGTCAAGAAAGTAATGTTCCTTTCTGCATAGTTCTGTGAACATTGTAAGTACTACCTGAATGTCACTGAACTCAGTAAGATATTTACTAGGGATTAAATCACGTCTTGATGACTTCACACACACTATACATTGCACATTTGGATACATCCTTATTTTTTTTCTTATTCTTTATATGTACCTTTTAAAAAAGTATTAATACTACCTACTCAGTTGCAATAGGAGAATTCTTTTGGTTGGGTTATTTTGGAGGAAAAATTACTTAATGCAGAGAAGGTCATCATCCTCTGAACTGTTGATACACGTCTCTTTAGTATACTGAAAATTGATGTGTACTGAAAATGGCAAAACTCCTTTTAATTGCAGCTATGCTCTTTGCATCAAGTAAAAAGAAACAGAATAGAAAAGAATACAGAAGGAGGAAGTCCAAATTTATAAATAACAATCAGGAAGCTCTTGTAGATGGAAGAAAATGGAAATGTACTAATGCAAAACACTGGAAGTAACAGCAACATACATCACAGTACGTCTGACATCCTACTCTCCAGTAATAAGCTATAAGCAAAACTGCAGCTGAAGTGCAAAGATATTTTGAAAAATCTCTTGGCTCTCAGCAATCAGCAAGAAACAGTTGTGAGGGAAGTTTGTTATATGTATTTTTCCTATCCCACAACCTACTCTCTCCTGAAAGAGGCTCCAATTTCATCAAAAAAAAAATACAAAAATACAAAAATCTCCTCCCTCTTGATAATTTCATGACATGAAAATAAAATAAAACTTTATTCTGAGTGTGCAAAGATGGAATAAAAGAGATACAGATGACTACAAGGGCCTTCAGAATTGTTCTTACAGCTTCAGAAAGTTAGTTACCTAGAAAATGTGAGAAGATCTTTTCAAATACCACAAAAGTATCTGTGACGTTCTATATTTGAATTCTAATAAAAGTCAGAAAGCATCAGGTATTTTTGGAAAATAATATCAAACTTTTTCTTTAGAAGGAAACCTTGTTTATGAAGAGCGCTACATGGAACAACTTAGATAACTCCCAGCATGGCTTTTTCTGATGCCATATTGTTTGTTTGTTTTTTTTTTCCTCCAGTAAAAATTTTGAAAACACAGACATAAGGCAGAAAAACAATATAACTGACAAAATAAGAGTTTAAAAATGGCTTAATGAATTAAGAATGGCAAAAATGTATTTCTTGACCCAGAGGTCAAGAAAATCTGGTATGATATTCTTCATCACGTCTATGTTTTTTTAATTAAAATCATTTACTGATGTAAAATAGCTGAACTTTGTCTACAGTGAATAAAACTCTACTAAGCTAATTTATTTAAGGAGGAATAATGTGTGATCATTTGGATAAGGTATCACTTCATTTAGCCCATAAAAGTCAAATGAAATTCATGATATGCCTTAATTTGGATTAAATGGTAATATAGCTCCAGACTACAATAACTCCCCATTTTATAGAAGTCATAGACTTTTTAAATAATGGGTTAGAAACAGTATCCAGACCCATGGTCAGGCAGGGACAACCTGCACCAAATGGATCTCTAGTATCAGAGAGACTAAATGTGCTCTTGGTTCAAAACTACTGTGACGAATACCACCATTGTGCTATATTGGTGTATTATCCATTCCCCCCCCCCCCCGCACACACGTACTTCCAGAGTGCAGAATGGGGCAGGAAAGTAGACAGAAATAGAGACTTTCCAAAGGGAACCAGCAGATTAACACAAACCTGAGATGTCATGGACTTGGCTGCAACAAACAAGCAACCCTAGAAGGGCAGGGAGATATATAGAATTCCAACTTTATGGACAGGGTTATTCCAGGTGTGTCATTAGCCTTTTATTTCATAACTTGTGCAATGTTTTTGAGATTTCCCTACTTAAAGGCTCACCTTGACCTAGTTTGGTTTTATACTCCAGGATACTAGTTAGTAGAAATTAGGAACTACCTCAAAAACATGGAACGGTGGACCTGTCTTACTTGAGATCCTGTTGCATTCACAAACGGAGACCAAATTTCTCTGGCTTTAAAGCTACGCAAGCAAGTAATGCCTCTGTGCAACCTGGTTAACAAAGAGCTGTTCCTCTGCAAGATCAAAACAAGCTTGCAGACTGCCAAATAAATCCCTAACACTCACATTTTACAGCATGATATGTGATTTCTGCAAGTAGAATTACCAATACTTTTCCCCTTTGGGGTACCTAAGGAGAATCTTAATTAAGCTTGCAAAGAGCACAGCATTACTCACCCTGATGTATCAACTGCTGGGGGTTCCCACCTTATGCTCCATTAAAAATAGTACACATGGACCAGAAGTGAAACATAGCTGGGTTGTACACAGGTGAAATACCCACAGAGTACATAGATTAAACCTGCATTCATCTCCAAATCAACCAAATACTTTTAGTGCAAGTCCGGAAAGTGTAAACAACCCATACTAGAAGCTAAGACCTGCTAGCTTGGCCAGCTCAGCTTTGTAAAGTCAGCCTAACG
Source organism: Aythya fuligula (assembly GCF_009819795.1). Lineage (NCBI taxonomy): Eukaryota > Metazoa > Chordata > Aves > Anseriformes > Anatidae > Aythya > Aythya fuligula. The sequence goes on along the minus strand of NC_045560.1, from coordinate 94,917,999 downwards.
CTCTTCATTAGTTAACTAGTTTGGTTAGCTAGTTAAATATGTTATATGATTGTGACACATCCACAACAAAGTGATTTGTTCTCATGGCCTGCTTGCCACACAGAATGACCTCTAAGAGCTGTAAACACCAAAAGAGACTGTTTTGTCTCTATGTGTGCTGTTCTTTATAATAAAATCCCAGACTCCCTCTGGTCTGAATACTGATTTAGTAGATCCTACTGTTTTATTTTAAAACCCAGCTCTATGGAAAATTTCATTGACACCCATCACAAAGTAGTTCCAAATGACCAAATCCTGTCATTCGTCCAATTACCTTCAGACTGTGGTTACATTTGGCACCTCACTGATTGCTGTTATTATTTTGGCACACAATGCTCTGTTAGACACTGTTACACTTGAGGCAAATGCATGATTAGCATTTGTGGCTATGCTAGTTGACTTTTTTAACTAGTCTAAACTCTACTAAAAGTGGCTCAGCTAAACTCTGCAAAGCTTTAAATTGCCAAACTTTACTAAATTGTTATAGTGGAAAATTGTCAACCAGCTCAGTACCTGCACAGACAAACAGATCAGTTTAGCCATCTATCAAATCTCCATCATTTTGCAAGACTCTCTCAGTCCGAACTTTCTGAAAGATTTAAAAAAAAGTAAAATTATCCAAATAACAAGCTACTTGAGGACAGCCTGCTTTCTGTTACACTATGTACTCCAACAGAGCTAAATTGCTTTAAGATTGCACAGGGAACTGAGCAGATTCTTGACATCTCTTTGCCAAGTACATACTGACTGTCACCCAGAATCCTAACAGGTTGAAACGGTATCAAATGCTAATAGGATGATTTTAATCCTTTTGTCAAGTGCAACTGACACCACATTGTCAAGATTAAAAAAAATAATAATAATAAAAAAATAAAAAATAAAAGGTACTTTGTAAAGCTCTAGATCAATTTTATTTCTTACTATGGCATCTTAAAAGGAAGAGAAAATGTAGAAAAGGTGTGAATGAGTCAATTTTTTCTTGGTATTTTTTTAGGGAACAAACTGACAGTGATATATCAAATTGACAATGACTGTGCCCAAGGTAACCTATTTTAAAATGAACCAGTGCTCTGAATAACTTAAGAGCTTTCAAGCGCCTTGCTTAAATATGATACTCCAAGCACTCCAAGACAGATAAGAGGTTACCGTCATTACATCTCCTGTTACAAAGAGTCCATGCAATAAGAGACTTAAACAGGTTTTCTGTTCATTACATGAAACTCCATGCTACTTGTCTATAACTGTGTAAGAAGTTTATGTAAAGTTTATGTAAGTGGTTTTTCACTTTGGGCAAAGTGAGTTTGACTAGTTGTAGCTGATATCGATAGTTGTTCAAATATGTCAGCTGACCTCACAGACAGGCAGATAAGAAGAGTTTGTATCATCCTTTCTATTTTAGCAAATCACAGGTATAAACGCACGCGTGTGTTGGTGCACGCATGCAGGGGTAGTAGTAAAACAGGATTGCTGGTTGCCACAGATCTTCCTGCAGCACTACTTTGACTGCTATGCTTTTAAGGTGAAAGAAAACACAGCAATCAAAAGGAGATGCTTTTTCCAACACCTCATACCTCAGCTTCAAGAACATGATGGTTTGCTAGAAAAATTCTACATACTCAATTTTTAAAAAGAAACCCCCACAAGCGAACCAAAAAGCCCACTCCACTGATACCTCCAGCAAATGGTGCTGGAAACACAACTCTGAGTTAATGAAGAAAGTGATGATAAATAGAATCATAGAACCAAAGAATCATTAAGGCTGGAAAAGACCTCCAAGATCATCTTGTCCAAACATCACCCTACTACCAATGTCACCCACTAAACTGTGCTCCTAAGCACCAGGTCCAACTTTTCCTTGAACACCCCCAGGGATAGTGACACCACCACCTCCCTGGACAACCCGTTCCAATGCCTGACTACTCTTTCTGAAAAGAAATGTCTCTTCATTTCCAACCTAAACCTCCCCTGGTGCAACTGGAGGCCATTCCCTCTAGTTCTATTACTAATAACATCACAGGTGCTGGTTTATGAGAACATGAAACAGCCCCTTCCTCATTCACAGTGGAGATTGTATTCTGTGGCAACAGCAAAGCCAGTAAAACAAACAGGGACTGATTCTCCCACTGCTTCCTACTTATACTGCTAAATGCAAACCAAAGGGAGACAGAGCAAGTACAGGTTTCCAGTGTGCTCAAAATTTACTTTCAACTACTATGAGTTAGAAGATTGGAGACTCACACCCACACTGAACAAGAAAAGAGACAGGCAAAGATATGTATTAATCATAAAATGCACAATATTAACATGGATTTGGGTGGCATATGGTGTGTTAGCATGCAAACATGTGCCTGAGTTTGAAGGGGGGGGGGAAGTGTCATATGTCACCCCTAACCACACAAGCTTATTCACTCTTTTAAGCTCAGCTTACCAGAATTTTTTCAACAGATATCAGTTAGAAGTATATATGACAAAACAACTACACCTCCAGATTTCAGAACTTCTCATGCTTTAAATTCACTGTGATAACAAAACTCTATTGAGGCAAGGAAAAATAGAAAGATTTGTCCAGTGCTTTCTTCATGGTGTTGTAATCACTTCTGAGAATGTACTTTAATTCATAAATTATGCACAACGTGTCTCCCATCATAAACATTAGAAATAAATAAGAACAAAATTTATAAATAATGAGATCACACCAGAAAAATGAGACTACAAGAGTTATTTATGGTATTACTCTACTCCTCTGACAAATTATTTCAAAAGTTTTGTAAGTTTATTGAACATTAAAATACAAAGGCTTTTTAGTACTTAAGATTTGGTTCACAGAATACCAATAATTTAGTTTTTAGTACTTCTTCTCTATATCACAACATATGGAAAACAGAAGTGAGCTTACAGCTAACAAAGTACTAATTCTTCTTTTGACTATCTCCTGACTATTTAAAAAAGACTCTTAGGAGTCTTGTTGGTCTTAAGAGTCTTTTAAGAGTTAGTAGTTTTTGTTTGTTTTAAAATTGTTTGTGCATTATATCCATCACATGTATTATGAGCAACTTCATGCTAGCCACCTCCCCAATCCTCACTGAGTAGAAGTAATTTGCATTCTAATGCAATTCTTTATCACTTTGATTTTTTTCACATCTTGAAATGTCATTTAACAGTCTGCTTTGGTCATTTCAAAAAACACTTAGCAACATTATTTCCTGTATTTTCCCATCTTCAGTAAATGTTTGCTAAGTCCTTGATTACAAATTTTTAGCATCCAACAAATCAGATACTATGATTTAACAAAAGCATACAAAAACAATGCAAGACAACCTTATCAAAGACCAAAGTATATTACTTTGATTTGAAATTCAATTTCAGTATAGAGACAATCCTATTTTCAAGAAATCACATTTTATAAGGTATCTGTGTTAAAAGTAATACACAGCTTGAGCTGGATTGTGCAAAAGAATGCAGTTGGCACTGATTTCTATTTAGAAATAATAAAACAGAAGTGATATTGGCAGAGCTTTATTCTGTTATAAATAATTTAATTGTCTGCCATCTGCAAATAAGCCTCATTTTAAGACTTCAAAGAATTTCTGTAAGCACTTAGTAATACTACTCACTCTGGGACTTCAAACTTTAAAGAAAATATTTTTGATTGAGTAATGTTTTCAAAAAGATATTTCTTCTGCCTAATGAAAAATGGTAATTTTAGGTGGGATGATTTTGTTTGATTTTGTTTCCTTTTAATATAAAATACAAAATCAGGAATCAAGGACCTGAGAAGAATTTTTTTTTTTTTTTTTGCATGTCTAGAAAGAGGAAAGTTTCTTCTAACTAAAAAAAAATAAAAAAATAAAAAATCAGGACGTCATCAGCAGAAAAGCATACCTTGGTTTTGGAGGTTAAAAAACTTCTGAGAGGCAAGCTTGAATTACCTCAAGCTCAGAAGAGACACAAACATCATGCTCAAAATATCAGTTAATGCTCTAAACACAAAGGTCAAAGTCAGCTAACCCTCCTCTTATGCCGGGTCCAACCCCTGCCAGTGGATGCTTGTCAGATTAACTCTTTTTTAGATTTGAATCTAAATGCAGTAATTCTTTGATGCCACTGATCCCTGAGGGGAAAAATAAAAATTAAAAAAAAAAAAAAGTGATATACAAACATAAAATTCTATTTTGATGTAATTGATTAATATCCTCAGAAGCCAGCAAAGCCCAGAATATGAGCTTGGAATTCAGTAAGTGATAGGAATGATTCAAGAACTCAGTACATTCAAAAAGGCAAAAACTGAATGAACTAAAAGAAATATCAAGGCAACCCTATAAAATGTGGAGCCAAGTGAAAAAGGACAGAGGCCAAAACTGCAGGCTGCCAGATCTCTGAAAGACACAGCTCTCTCCTTCAGGGAAGCTGTTGGAACAGCAAACTGAAGTACTCTGCTCATAACTCATTTACCTAAGCTCAGCCAAGTCAAATTGTTATGTTGATATACAGGAGAGCTGAGCTGCCATTCAGCTTGCCTTGACAAGCTAAAGGTGTTCATTGTTGACAGGATCCTTGTGAATATCATCAAGGCAAATCCAAAGATTTGCATGCAGGAGAAAATAGCCCCACACAATGGTACAGGGTGAGAACCAACTGGCTAAGTAGCATACTTGGAGAAAAAGAAAGTGGGAAGGAAAGTGGAGAACAGGAAGTTTAGAGTGAGTCAGCAGTGTGCCTATGCCACAGCGAATGGTAACTACAGATTGGACTCCGCTAGCAAAAGCATAGCCAGTGTTTTGAGGGAAGTCATTTACCTTCTAGTCATTGTTGATAAAGCTGCATTTCAAGTTGTGTGCTCATTCTTGAACCTTCAGGTACAAAATAATACTGCTAAACAGTAGAGAAAACAAAAAGTGCTACTGACAAGGTCACAGGGAGCATAAGGAACAGCTGAGGGAGCTGGGCTTCCTGCTGCCTCAGGCATAGAGAACTAACATGGCCTCTAGGGGCTGTCTTCTAGTCCCTAAAGCCTGGGAGGGGGAATGCAGCTGGAGCCAGACTCTTCTTGTAAGTGACCAATGAAAGAACAACAGGCCACGGTGCTGCAGCAGCAATACAAATTCTTGTCAGATTGAAGAAGAAAAAGAGCACACTGAGTGATCAAGCATTGGAACAGGTTATCCAGAATGCCAGGGGAACACAGATCCATGGAGATTTTCAACAGGTCAAGGTCCTGAGCAACCTAGTATATCTTCAGGACTGGCCCTACTTTGACCAGGATGTTGGACCAGATGACCTCCAGCGGTCCCATTCAATCAAAATTATTTTATATTTAAGTAGCAAGTAGTCACAAGAGCTAAAGCAAAGAAAACAAAGCAAAAATCAGCCTCGCAACACCGTGTCCAGTCACTGTGGGATCCAACGCCGCACTAGCTCTAGCTAATCCAGCAGTAACTTCAGCATGGATGCAACAAGATCTGCACAGTTTTGAGCAGCACCCATGAGCTCTGAAACAATAGCAGTTTCACCCTATTATTTTTGTGATGAAGCCATGCAGCTCACAACTGCAAAAGTTCTATGCTAAAGAGTTTTATCACACCTTTTTGCCACCAGGAAGACTCAGTCTCAATTGGGAAACCTGAAGACAACTTTGGTTAGCATTTATTTAAGGTAGCAATAAAAATACATATGAAATGCTTCTTTCAAATGGCATTGTTAACTTTCACGTAACAACAGTATGATCTCTGGCTCTCATGAGATTTTATTTGAAATCTTACTTTTTGTTTTGATTTTTTAAATTGCATTTCTATCATGATTTTCTCTCTGCTAGCATAAAGAGCATTGTTTACAAATTGTTATGGATAGTTGGGCAATTGGTATCATCTGTTGTTTTCTTTGTACTAACATCAGAAAAAAATGCAGTAAAACAGTCTAACTAGAAGAATTTCAATTTGTCTAGTTAAAAACTTTTTCTCTATTTTCAATATTTTTAGTTGAGCAAGTGATGGCCATATTTCTTCATTTTTATGCACATCCCATGCTTACTCAGCAGCTCCAAAGAGGTAAGGAAAAATACAGCATGACAATAATTAGTTCAAAACATGGAACGTGCCACCTCTTGCTGAGGTCTCAGGATAATTCCTTATAAGTCAGTTTGCAACAGCTCAGTAGAAAATAATGACAGTCATTTTCCTTGTAGTCATTTAAATGAAATATTGAAATACTATAATCTTTTAAGGTATTTATAACAATGTAATTACAACATCCCCTAGAAAGCACCAGATTGTCTAGGCTACATTCCTAGAAACAAGGCATCTGCTTATCTTGGTAAACAGAGCAGAAAAGTGGGATCTGCTTGAGATTATACATTCTTAATATCCATTCATCGTTTTTCTCAGGACCAATCCTTGAACTGGGAGCAGCCACAGAAGTTGCCAACATATGCTGCTCTCTGGGAACCAAATCCCTGCTTCCAGTCAAGTCATTCCTCAACCATATGTGCACAGTAGAGTTGCTATAGGTCATATGACATACAGAAACCTGCAGCTACAAGAGAACAATACTTATGTGCAATTCATACGTTTTGGCATCAGGATCTTGTCTTTCAGGTGAAAATGTGGAAATGAAGATCTAGGAGGTGGGAAAACAGAATTGGGAACATGTAGTTTGGGTAGAAAAAGAGGTGGGAACAGGGAGATGGTGAAGATAGAAAAAGTAAAAGGACCTAAAACAGTCCTGGCAGACAGGAATGGAACCTAGCAAGTCTGCACTAAAATACCCTTCATGTAAATACTGATTGTGACCCCTTGTCCTTTAAGGCATCTCTCATTTAAATGACATCCTTTAAGTAATCACATTAAAAATTATTTTGTGCTCCTACCACCTAATCAAAAGAGGCAGGGAAATAGCAGATGGCAGTTCTGTGCACATGGATGTATCGTTACGTAGAGTTCCCATCTCTTCCCTGAGTATTGCATAGCCCTTGCACCACTTCTGTCCTGAGACATCCTAATTATTTTAACTCCAATTCTTCTTTTTCACACTCTTTTGAAAATCTGTCCCCATTCACGCCTTCTGCATTCTCTTACCCCAGGGCCAAGATTACTTACAGAACACAATTAAAAATAAATGTAAACATAATCCTTCCTTCTAGAGAGTTAGAGAAATAAGTATCTGCCTTAGTCATATCTCACAGTTCCACTACTTCTTGATCCTGAGCTCTGACCCGTGTCTAACCCAATGTTTCTCCCACTACATCAGTACTTCTGTCCTGCAGTCTGTCCACTGACTACTGGCATCTGTCTTCACAACCTGAGATGTCCACATAAATGAGATGGGAGGTGGAAGGGTAAGGGACATGTAGAAGAAAGAGAAAAAAAAAAAAAAAAGGATACGTTAGGATGTAAATTATATTAAAATTTATACTCATTTAAATATGAGGAATACACTTAGCCCAAATAAGATTCTTAAAGTACAACAGGCTGGGCATATTACTGCAGCAGGTGTAAATACACCAAATATCCTCTGAGAAACCATTTCTGTGCTGGACTTCTGAGAACCAATTAAACACTTTTATAAGATAGCCTTACCACAGTTCTAACTTGGATTTCTACCAGACATCCAAATTTTTTTTTTTTTTTTTACTGAGCATTCAGTATCATTTTCACTTGAGAGAACACCATGTATGTTACCCCACTATTGAATACTCTTTTTATTCAGTGTATTTTATGCAAGGCATTTTCAGATCTAGCATTCTCAAATGTTGGCATTCAAATAGGAAGGAAATGATCCAACACATTGCAGTATCAGTGTAGAAAATGTATTTTTAAGGAAATTTGCATTTGAAATTTTCTTAGTATAAGGAGATGGAAAACAGCACATGTTATCGTTATGCTTTATGTAATACTATCAACACAATCTTATCCTTTTTTCTATTTTCCAATAAACTTGAACAAGAAGTCAGTGCCAAATATTCATGACCTTAACATACTCTCTTCAATGTAACATACCTGTTCTGATTTGACTGTTAGATTATCCGTGGGAGATAATTTAGGAGCTTCAGGAGAAGTCTCACACTACATGCCTCCCCCCTTGCTTCTTCCTCATCTTTTCCTAGCCCACTAGCAATAAAAAAAGAGAGGGACACAAACCATTGCATCAGCATACTAATACAAAGCAACTACATCTCTACAGCTATCAGACCATTGCCTCAGCAGAGAAGAGCAGCAAGCAGCAGCCATAACAGCTTCTGTACAATACTTCCCAACCCCCAATAGTGTTCAGCAAACTATAAGACCAGAGAGAGAGGATAACTGGCATTTTGCGGTATGTCAAGGATAAGCAGCTTCCTATCATCCACCTCGTGTAGGCATGGCAAGTTAAATTTTTGTAGATCTTAAGTTTTTAAATTAACTAATTAAAGTATAAACCAAGAAGGAGTGCAGCCTATCTGCAGCTGGGCAGCATAAGAATTCAGTAAGCACTACATTACAACTGCACCTGTTAAAGTGCATTGTATGAATTTCTTTGCAAGAGGGGAGGAGATAGTGTTGCATCCTTGAGTCTCTTAGTGACCTGTAGTTTGCCATTAGGCCATGCTTTTTATTTCTTCTTCCATTGTGAATCGGTTTTTCCTGTAATGCAGGACCAGACTTTAGAAGCAATGTTTTTTGGCATAGCCAAAGCACCATAGAAGAGATGACCTAATTCCACTTTAATCTTTAATCCTTCCCACATTCTCGTTGGTCTGCAATGTCTGCTCCAGCTCTGGCTCCTCAGCTACTCTCAGACAGAAGGTTGCTGGTAAAAAGCAAGCAAGATTAGTAAAGGTTATTCAGCAGCCCTATGCTGTCCCTATAGGAATGGATTCCATCAGGAAAAATAACCTGTGGAAAATTTTAAAGCAAAACAATAGTGTTCAAGCTAGGTAAAATCCAACCTTTGGTTGCTAATACAGTGTATTAAAGTCCCATAAGTTATGTATAGGATCTTGATTCCTTTTTAGACCCAACAATGCCATCAGCGAATATTAGAACAAATGTTCTTCTTGGCCCAGAATAGAAGACAGTTCTGCAATTCCTAGCATTTTTAGTTAATGATAGTGGTTAATCACTGAAAAAGTTAATCCCTGTTCACACCCATAAGAAAATAGTTTACTTCTGCTACCAGTTATTCTTTTCATTCAGAAGATACAGATTTTTACTGTTAATTTTCTCTTTTCTAACCATGATGCTGTCTATCACCAGAAGCCTGCACTCTGAATTGTTCAAGGTAACAAAAATCCATTTAAGTCTATTGTACAACGACGTTTTATGAACAGTCAACAAGCACTGGAAAGATTAGATGCATCCAACCCAGTAAATCTACTGATTTTATTCAAAGCCTAAGCTAAAATCTTTCCTGGTCATTATAAAGGGAAAACACAAGAGGAAATTACACACAAACTGATATCTGAAGTCTAAGTGATGAGCAGAATAATGAGTGAGGTGAACTACTGCCCCGTATCATCCCCTATTTAGCCATCTTTAAGAATAATACTGTGAGGACAGATTGAGCAGTCCAAGGAACCTGATAGACTCAAAAAAATGGAATTTCACATTCAGAGCTATCACCCTGCCATCTCCATACATATTGGAGGTGCACAATGAATGGGCTGGGGCTGCAACACCCTGAGCAGACTAGGCAAGAACCAGATAACATTACCATGAGAAAAGTCATACTGCTGCTTTCACTGCTTTTGAACAGTGCATGAAGTTCATGAACGCCTGGGAAGTGGCAGGTAGAGTTCCTGCTCTGCTGTGTCTGTCTCCTTCTGTCACTTCAGTGTCTTGTGTCTAGTTACATTCCCCTCGCAACCACAAGGACCTTTTATAAAGCCACAGTGAGCCTGTCCTCAAAACAGCAAAGTAAAAGCAGTTTGCAGGCCACTAAAATTTCCTCTGAGGGCAGTCTAACTCTCATCCTTACCAGTGAGGAGAAATATGCTTTTTTTTAGGGTGAAATTCATCCCATAGGAAGGTAGATGCTTTGATGCTTTTTTTTTTTTTTGAGCTGTTATTTAAAAGTCTTGGCACTTATTGAAAAATAAGAATTTACAGCAAGCAGAACAAGCCTAAAAGCCAAGGTGTTACAAGAATCTGTGTGCACTTCTTCCACCCATGCCCTTGATACAGCTGAGGGCACGGATTATCAAAATGACCGCAGCTGAACTAACAGCTTGCTGCTGACAAGAGCAAGAGGGCCTGGCCTTCTGCTCCTGCCATCCTCTCATACATCTGACATGGTGAGTAGGCTGGAACTACAAAACAGCAGGAAAGTAAAGAGGTGATTTTTGCCTGTGCCGATCAGTGGGGTAAATCAGCTGAAATCAGGGAAAGGAGAACAGAGGGGAGGTTCAAGATAAAGAAGCACCATAGGGAGGGAAAAGGTGAAAGCACGAAAATTTTCCCTTTCTGCAGCATCAAGCTGGTAGCATGGGCTGGCCACACCATGAGTGCACTCCTGATAATAATTACAAAGCTGCCTCCCCAGTGAGTTTTATAACAAAGGGCATGTCTTTGCATCTACTCAGGCCACACTCACACCTCTTCTCTTGTTCACTTGCTGATTTTCCATTCTTTCTCTGCCACTTTTTTGCTTTGAGTGCTTACACACATGCACAGCCTTTCAATATATTCCTTCAGCTTACGACTGCAATCAGTTCAAAAATAAAAATTCAATTTCAAAACAGTCCTCTGGCTTTACTAGGCATCCAACTAACATCCTATCACTTGTAGGTATCACTGTGAAGTAGGACATTTGACTCCACTTCCATTTAGCTTTACTTAAATAGGATTAAAATACATAGCTTCAGACAGACCCATGATTGCATACAGATCAAATATGCAATCAGTGGTAGCCATTATCATGGACAACAGCAACAGGGATTTCTCTTTCTGGCAGCATTTCTAAAAATTTGGCCTTGTAGACTTCTTTTTAAGTTATGGTTTTCAGTAGTTCCCTGTAAAGGCAGTTTCATAAAGAATTCTTTTAATATAGCACATACTTGCCTGATCTTCTTCCTTGCAGCAGCTATTTGCTACAATAATTTCCCTATCTTCAGAGGACTGAGTTCTAACTACATTAATTTAAGTAAATTCAAAAGTAGGCCATGGGAAAAAAAAAAAAAAAAAAAAAAAAAAAAAAGATGAGCAAAGTGCAAAAACTCTTCAATAGTCTCATTTAATTTGACATATAAAATAAATATGGATTTTATTCTGGGGTGTATTGTCATCTTCAAAAGATTGCTAATCCTAGAAGTCATTTTATTGAGTCTTTGGTTGGTGAGTTTTAAGCAATAATTTATTTCAATTAAATGACAGCATCTTTTAATCTCAATGAAGTAACTTGGCAGACAAGCAATTCTGTCTTTGGAGCTTTCATACATTTATTCATCTGCCCAAATTTCCTAAGACTTTGGAGTTCAGTTGAGTTTCATCTTGAATTAATGATTTAGAGAAAGCAATCTGTTTCATTACGACACAGAAGGAATGAAACAAGATGAATGTTAGAGGGAACAAGAGTAATGTGATAACTTCAAATCTGAAAAAAGCAGATGCAAGCCCACTGTAATTGCTGGCAAGTGCACCTCAATGTGCCAGAGTTAAAATTAGGCCCCAGTGGTTATGATTGTTGTGTCAATACAACCATAGCTACCCCTGAAAACAATGTCATATCATGAAAAGATGTTAGAGTATTTAAGCAAATGAAGGTGTTAAACACTTCCTAAGTGTATCAGTGGTATCTCTGTGCCTGGTAGATAATGTTTAATGCCATTTAGTTGTAAAATTGGACAAAATAATTAAACCCACCAGTAGACATCTTGACTTCTGTAGGTATCCAACCATTTCTAACAGGGCTTGAGAACACATGAAGCTCTGTTCGCTTACACCACCATTCTGTAGTGAACAGCTACATGTATACCATGCTACACTCCCCCATCTTTGAAGTCTTTTTGCTGCATATCACTGGAAAAACAACAACAACGCCTGAAGCTTTCTGATAATTTTTTTTCCTTCCAGTTGTATTTTTCAATTTGGAAAGAGCCCTAATAGCTCCATGTTCTATAAATGGATGTTTTCATTTGGCAGAGGAGCAGCCCTTAGACACCAGGGCACTCTTTTTTTTGTGAGTGTGTTGGTTTTGTTTTTCTGACAAAAATTGTTCAGCTGGAGTGCATCAGGAGCTGCTGAAATCTCCTTACAGAATTTATCACATTTGCTTTGTTCAGCCAGCAAAGAAAATAAGTTATAAGTTAGAAAGCTAAGCCACCTACTCAGAAAGGAGTTTCATAGGAGTTTCACATTATTAGACCACATTGCTGTAATTATTAAAAAGCCATACACACACACACACAATATTCCTGGCCATATTAAAATATTCTTTTAATATGTTATACCTACAGATTACTGATCCAAACTACGTTGTTTGTTGCTACATTACCCCCACCATCTCCTGAAGTATAAATAAATGGATTTCAAAATGTGCAACATTAATATCCATGGAATTGTTTACTGTGCCATAAGATAAACAGAATTTAACAAGGCTCTTTGGCCAAATCTCTTGCACTCAGTCCACAAATACACCTCCACACTACCTAGACTAGCAGTGCAGTTTCCATTCTGATTCACATATCAGGATGCGTCACATTTTCTAAAATAAATAAATAAATAAAATAAAATTAAGCCAATATACCATGAATTCTTCCTCTCCTTGAATTTGGGATTAATGTCCAAAGTTTGTACAAGCACCGTACAACACTGATATCCTGTATAGTGTCAGGTTCATTGCATTAAAAAAAAAAAAAAAAAAAAAAGTGACTTACATTGCCTGATAGCTTGATGCTATGGTTTACAAATGAGCTATTTTAATCATGGAGGGAACCTGTTCCCATATTTTATGGAAGCCCCTTGCTATACCTAAATAAGCAGTGGGTAATGATCTAGGGGAAAATTCTGTTTCTAAACTTAAGGTCTAGCCAGTATACAGTTCTATGATATTTTGCCTTAGAAGAGAGGTCATGGTGGCATGAGACAAAGAAAAAAAGACAGTCATCACCTTGAAAAAACTGCTATAGAGTCTGAAACTTAGACAGATCTACAGTGTTTTTCTAGTAACAAGAAGAAGCTGCAGTATAAAAAAAAGGTGCAAAACATCCTGCAACCAGGCTGAAAGAGAGTTAGACCAACCACTGAGATTTTCACATTGGTGCATGCATATTGAGCTGTATAAGAAACTGCAGTACTGACTAATGAAATTAAACATTTATATGGCTGTAACAATCTTAGTAAAATAACTGTGCTTATTCAAACACTGTGTTTGTAAAACCCAGGAGCTTTAGCCTCTAGAGTAATTGTACTCTCTGGGTTCAGCTTGTAGCATAGGTCAAAAAATTAATTCTGTACAACCCCAAACATTCTTGTGATTCTCTGATGCTGCACAGCCCTTCGCTGCCATGGCAAGTAGAGCATCTGGAAATTTCCACAGTCATTGAGCAAGGAGAACATTTAAAGGGTGTTTACCAGCACTGCCACCTGAATAGCACTAAAATGAATTGGGCCATTCAAAGTTCAAAACTCCTTTCTCAGCAAATACTTAGATACATCTTATGATTATATGTAACTGGTTTATATTGTAAAGGTTAACTTATTTGGAAGAGGGAATAGACAATAGTTGATAGAGACTGTGTCCATACTTGTTCCCCTTACTGTTTTAATTGCTTATGGACATGCTTTATTTTGGGGAGAAAAATATCTAAAACACCTATAAGTAAAATGTTTTTAGTATTGTAAACATTTGATCTATACCTTTCTGTGCATTCCAACATCATGTGATGAAAATACTAATATTTGTTTACAAGTAGATCCATTCCTAATTGCAGCATAAGACTGGCAATATTTCAGCTTGCTTGGCTTCCTGGCAGTTACATACTATCAATGGCCATGATATACAATATTATCTGAATATATAAATACACATAAATAATTGCAAACTCTACAAATGATGAGGTTACATTTACTCATATATCTTGACATTTAAAAATTCTTACGCACCCTAATTACTTTTCCTTCTGTACAACATTTAAGCATCTCCAGTGATTTCACTACAATGATTTCCATGTATATCAGATCACATTTAACAAATCTCAGTAACAGAAAAATTATCACCATCTCTGTGAATAGCTCCAAGTTCATGATTTTTAACTTACTTAAACTATAGTGAAAGCATGTTTTGTCCTGATTCTTTCCCAACAACAAATTACATTTGTTTTTATGCTTTTTTTAGCCTAATACAAAATACAGATGACATCTTAATGAATAATTTCTTCAAGAGCACTCTGTCTCTCACTTCTGTCACTGTGTAAGTCAATTTTCCTCCCATAGAGAATCAACTAATCACTTGGCTTCTCATCTGCTATTGCATAGCACCCATGGGGCCATCACAGAAAAGGCCTGTTTGTGCTTTAGCAGAATATTAGATTATTTCATCTGTTTGGATCAGACATTTAAAATAGGGGCATCCTTTTTTTTTTTTTTTTTTTTTTCATCTTTTCTTGCTGCTTAGTTTCCTTCAGTTGAAGAAAAGCTGCAAATCAAAACCACAGCACTATTTCATACAAAGCCCATGGGTGACATATGTTCCAAAACATAGGTGCTGTTGCTTACACAAAGCATATAAGCAAAACATCAGTACAAAAAGAATTTGCTGGAATTAGGTCTGTAGGGACTGATCTTCAACTGCTATCAATTCCCTGATATCCCAGCAAAGTAAGCTAACATTAATAGCTTGGTCTACCATTTAGCCAGCCTAAACACCCTTAATTCAGTGAAAGACCATGCTTCATAACTGGCAGTGCTACTGCACTGTCTGTTATTCTGTTATCTTCTTTTATGTCAATATTTCTCAGCCTATTCTATAGCTAGATCATACCTGCTCGTGAAATACATTCAATATTGGGGCTACATTATATATATATATATATATATATCACTTACTTCTCTTGATATAGTAAGAAAAATACCTACTTCTTGAGTACCTCAGGAAATGAGTAGATTTTTCTTGACCGATAATTTCTCCTTAGAATTTAAGCATTAAAAAAGTCCATTGCATTTATAACTTCAGGTGAAAATAATGAGAATATGGGATACTTTACATTAAAACTTCAGTATATAGTACCCATTAAAACTTTTTAAATTTTTGTGTTTCAAAAATGCAATTGACTGCTTTAATGGCTCTAAAGTACATACATTGCTACAGCAGCAGATAGAGACTTTTTCTTTAGTAGGCAAGACAACTGTGCAATAGCAGAAATATAACTCTCTCATAACACAGAATTGCATGCCACACTGGCTGCTGCTAATTAAATGAGGAAGTAAAGAACTGCTCCTTCTAATCCACTATAAATATTTGGCCTTTTTAGCCATATTTGTGTGTCAAATTTTAAAGAGCATAGCTATTTGCACTCTATTGATGTGAGAAATTTCCTAAAGTAAAATGTGGCCCTTTACTGCTGTCAAAAAAAAAAAAAAAATCAAAAAATCACAATATTTGTCACAATCCTATAAATGTAATTCATTAAGTCATTTAGCTTATGGTAGATGTTGTACAAAATGAAGATGCAGTATTACAATATGCTGAAATTGCTGGTCAGCGTTTTGCAAAATGTTGTACTAATTAAAATGCCATACATTAATTGTACATTAATATTTTGAGCAGGCCTACACGCCAATTCCTTAATCCTTAAAATCAAGGACAGAAACAATGCAGTGTTTAAGACTGTGTGCACTCCTCACTGTTAACAGCACAGAGTCCTTCCCAGATTCTGTTTTCTGAACTGTGCTGGGAAACAGGACTTTTTTGCTCAGCTCCACAATTATCTGTCCCAAGGGGCTATCCCAAACACATTTGTCAGAGTTGTATTTTGGGCTTGCTAAATCAAATAGAGGACAAGATAATGTTTGTCATCTTCCAAAGTTCACCTAGCTACTTTTCCTATTTGTGCTGACCTCTCCAGCCAGCCACTCCACCTTCTACCCTCATGGTGCTTCAGAATCGCCATGTGGCTCTTCGACGTATGGCTCAGACACTTGGCTCTGTAGCTGTCAAGCACGTGCAACACAGCTAAAGTAGGTTAATGATATCAGATGCAGAAGGCAAATTATAATCTCAACTAGATTTCAGTGAAAGGGATTGATCTCCACTGTTTCTCATCACAACAGTGCTTTGAACTTACCTAAACACTGAATAGATGGGCACACCTCTGGGTGCCCATTCAGTATGACCTGAAGCCACATAAAGACATCCCTGAATGAAAGCTCTAATCTCTTCACACACAAGAGATAACCCTCTTTCTAATAAAAGGAAAAGATACTTTGTCACTGAAATTGATATCTTTATGTGAGTCATAACTACGTTGCCATTATCTAAATTTACCTGAACAAGTTATTTCTATTTTTAAACAGCAACGTGAACCTCAGTTCCTCAAAGACAGGTGGAAATAGACGACTGTAATGGTTAGAAAAACTAGGTAAGAAATGAACAAAAATCTCTTTTGTTCATGCTCTATTTTGAAGATTCTTGTAATTGTGTCTCGTCTCCTTGAATTCAGAGCAATGCTTATATCTATGCTTAAGCCTAGAGGCCTACAGGAAAGCTTGGGAGGGACTCTTTGTCAGGTCAGTGCCTACCACTTCTTATTTTTGCTTCTCTGCCTTTTATTTACATCTTTTCTTTTGTATCCTCTGTGTTTATTGTTCCACTGCAATCCTCAGTTCACACTGCTCCATTCCTATACACTCATCCCTGTTCTAATTACCCCACAGAAATTATCTTGGCCTTAGTAATACATACCAACATCCCTTTTTTCACTTAAAAATGCGCAAAACCTCTCCTCAACAAATTATCAAATTTTGTTTTATGTATGGACTAAAGGATGATTCAGTTTTGGTTTGGAAGTGTTGGGGTAGAAGCTTGCTTTTGGTTTTGCCATGCAGTTTACATGCTAAAAAAGTTGAGCATACACTTCCGATATTGGTCATCTAAAAGCATAAGTCTCTCGCATAACTTCAGATTAATATTCCTCCCTAAGAAATAATAATAGACACAGAATCTAGGTAATGAAACAGCAGTCTGAGGGCTATATCTAGTTACCAGAATAAGTTTCTTAAAGCTGAATCACAGTGTCTTCAGAAAGAGATGCAAAGTTCTCCCACTGTTGTGGTTTGTTACCAAAAAAAAATAAAAACAAAAACAAAAAACACCACACTTTTTCACTTATAACAGTAAAGATCAGAGTTTTATTTAACAAAAATTTCATTAATTTTCACCTTGAATTTTCATCTTGTACTGTATTATTATACAAGATAACACAAACAGCTTTATTATAGTCAAGATGCAATTTATTTTTTTCAACATCATCCTAATAAGATTAGGATCACCTCATTACTCATTTGGATTAAAACATCTTAATTAAAAAAAAAATAATGAAAAAACAGTCTTTGGTTTCCTCATAGAAAACAATTCTGAGGTTATGCTATAACAAAAGACCACAGCCATGCCAATGAATTGGCTTTAAGCAACAAAATGGAAAAAGGATAGAGTTCTTTTCTACATTAAAACTAGCGGCCAGTTAAAAACTGACAAACATACAAAAGGACAAGATAATTAACACCTATTAGTTCTCTTTTTGGTCTCTTAATTACAACCTTCTTCGTCATGCTGGCACGCTATTAAGAGTCATTTTGTTCCTGCAGTAAGTTAGAAATCTGATGCAGTATTCCTTACGAATGTCATTTATAACAACTGGAAACACTACTGATGTGAAAAAGACTCAGGCCAGTCACTCACAGAGTTAATATGTAAGACTACACACTCACAGCAGAAAAAGCCTTTGCAATCTCAAAAATAACTGAAATGAGTAATCAATCTAAGGATTTGCACATGGTAGAAATGAGGACTTTGTAGTGAGACTTCAAATCTTAATCACAAATCTTCAGAAGGAATTTGAGATTTTTGTTACCTCTTTATCTTCAGATAGAGCTATATGAGAGAATTTTGACCTACAGTAAACTGGGGGCCTATATGTTATGAAAAAAAAAAACAAAAAACAAAAAACACGTTACAATCTGTGAATATACACCAAAATATCAGAAACTGAAACTAGCAGTAATTTTTAGGAATGCAGGTTTAACATTTCTAAATCACATTCCTTTCCCAGTTCCTACAGTCAGCATCTGCAATCTGCATGTCTCTGGTTCCACACAAAACACACTCAGTATCTATCTTTCTTCCTCCATCTGCCTCTTGTTCTAGTTTCCTAGTTCCTCTATCAAGTTTATGTTCTGAGTAATGGGAATTCTAGTTTCTTGAAGACATGTTAGCAAGATATACAGTACCAGTACAGGTACTTTATGAGGTAGACATCAAGAGTGTTAAACACATTAAATATCAGATACAGGACACATAAATATTAAGCTTTCATAGAATTATCATTTAGGTCAGAAAAGACCTTCATGGTCATCACATCAACCTGTCCTACTGAGTCCCATTACTAAAACAC
This sequence comes from Aythya fuligula, assembly GCF_009819795.1. Taxonomy (NCBI): domain Eukaryota; kingdom Metazoa; phylum Chordata; class Aves; order Anseriformes; family Anatidae; genus Aythya; species Aythya fuligula. Next base: position 94,899,383 of record NC_045560.1, on the reverse strand, counting down.
ATCTCAGTGCTACGTTTACAGGGCTCTTATATACCTCCACAAATGGGGACTTCACCACTTCCCTGTTCCAACACTTGACCACCTTCTCCATGAAGAAATCCTTCCACATATACAATCTAAACTTCCCTTGGCACAACCCGAGACCTCCCCACATTCTGTCACCTAAGAAAAGAGACCTTGCTGCAACCTCCTTTCCAGTAGTTGTAGTGAGCAATGAGGTCTCTCCTCTCAGACTCCTTTTCTCCAGTTAGCCAGTCATCCATCAGTCACTCTCATAAGCCTTGTTTTCTGGTCCCATCAACCATTTTTTTTTGGTCTTCTCTACACATGCTCATGCAACTGTATATCCTTCGCATTATGAGGGGCCAATACTGAACACATTGAGATGCAGCATCACCAGTGCCAAGTACAAAGGGACAATCACTTTCCTAGTCCTGCTGGCCATGCTATTTCTAATCCACTTTCTAGCTACTCTTCCCAAGCTCATATCTCTGCAAGTACCCACAATCCAAGTGTAGGACCTGGAACAACAAAGCTTTGTTGAATGTCAAGCAATAGGCTAAATTGGTGGGCCGAGTCCAACTTGCATCCTTCTGCAAAGCCTTCTGACTCATAAGCAGATCAACAGTCCCATCTAACTTGGTACCATCTGCAAATTTACTGAGGGTGTACTCCATCCCCTCATCCAGATCACTGATAAAAATATTAGACAAAACTGGACCCAATACTGAGCCCTGGGGAATGCCAGTGATAACTGGCTGCCAACCAGATTGGATTCCATGCACTGTGACTGAATCCAGCCATCCAGCCAGTTCTTCATCCAGTGAACTGTACACCTGACTAGATATTAAAACTAGACATCCTGCTGGTTATAGCTGCAATGACAGATCTACATTTATCCCTATTAGTAACATAATACCACAGAGTTTAAAACCGAACTTAGAACTTTGAATTTTGTAAATAATTATTCCAATTGAAGCATACTACCATTCTTCTTGTACAACTGTAAGAAATCTGGTATTTCATTCTCCCCTCTACCTCTTAGATGAGTGCAACAAAGCCAAAATTGCATAGGAAAGATCTTAAGAGAGAAATTTTATACTCCTATTATTTTGAAGAAGGAAGCGGGCTAAGGGGGCAGATTGGCAAGTAACTCTTTTGGGACTGATGATCAGGATTCTCCCGCTTTGAAGGCAAACACATACCCTGCAGCAAAGTGCTGCACTGCATATGAGCAAACTAGTTTTAATCCATTTAGCTTGGACAATAACAGTCCGTCTTTGCACAGCCTTGCCTTTGTGCTGAAATTGTGCATAGTGGCTCAGTAGTTCATGCTTTTTGCCCCAGAGCTTAGCTTGCACCTAGGCTAACTATATAAATGTGCTCAGACTAGGCTTAATGGGATGAAAACACACTTTTGACTACAGCAGACACAATAACTACATTATGATCTAGCCTAAAGCTAATAATTGGACTATATAACATGGCTGCATAGATTACATATGTGGGTGAACAGCAATTTTCTTAGTCTGCAGAATTGACAGAGAAACGCAATAGCAAAGACATGGGATATTATCTCTATTTAGGCACCAGCACCCACACACCACTTCATTGTAGGTGACTTCAGGGTCTCCTTTTGTACCTTGAAGCTTAAGACTACCCAAGTTGCTGTATGTCATGCACATACAGCAGAGAGGTAGACATTGCTTGTTTGTTTTGGAAGTGGTTTCTAAAAGGTGTAAGAGAAGTTTTACATACCAGTTAGATTTTCTTCCATGGGGTTACGATATAGTTAACAGGCCCACTTTGCGTAAGGAAATACTGAGTACTTTCAATAATTCTTTGTCAAGATACATTTAGCCACGTTTCTCCAGCTTAGGGTTTTCTTAGGCATAAAGGAACACAGTGAGAGAGGATGAAAGTGAGTTGGGGTTGCATTGGGTTTGATTTTTCCTCTTTTACCATCTTGCAGTAGACACTGGTGAGGCTCCTGCTAGTACTTCAACATGCAGACCAGCATGTTAGAGTACTGGTCTAGTACTAGTCTCTTTTGTACAAAGCAAAAGAGAAGAGCAAAAGCTTCATCCTTTCTGTGCTACTGTCTCACTGACTCTTATATATTTCATCTTCCAGGATTTGTTGCCTGATCTTCCTTCTTCACTTTGCCCAAGTCAGCCACCCTCCCCAAATGCATCAGTGGAAGTATATGTCAGGTTATATATCACTGTGCTGTGATTAATTAGCTTGGGGCAATTTCAAAACATGAATTAAGAGTCTGAGTGAAATAGGAGCTGTTAATAATTTTTTTCAGTGTTACCTGTGCTATGTATGTGTTGGTACAGTTACTGTGCACATCTGAGGTAGTCTTCACACCCTTTTGGGGCTAAGCTTGAGTTGTGAAGGTAACTAACTTTCATTTTAGAAAATTTAAAAATCCATCTTTCTTGCCCTTCGGTTAGCATACCTTGTATAGGCAGAAGGCAGGGAAGTCATTTCTGGTTTTGCAAATTACATTAATTCTTTTCCTGAGCTGAAGTACAGTTCTTTATCTATTCTACATACAGAAATTAGGTTGTGTGGTCATATATATCTTGCTGATTTTCTACCACACCACGTAATATAAAGTACATGAAAAGTTTCCTTAAAAAAATTAACAGCCTTATTTCACTTATTGCAGTAGTCTACATCCTCTCTAGCATATTACAGCTTTAAGGACTAAAATAATAAAACACTAACATTTAATAGAGCTTGTTCATACACCTACAGCATGTATGTGTACAAACAAGAAAAGAGAAATATAAAATGAAGTTTGGAGCTCACAGTCTGGAAACAGAGGGGAAAATATTTTAATTTAACAACTGATCACATTTAGGTATGAAAATATTAAATACAATTTTAAATCTTACTGAAGTGCTTCCAAGCATACATGGTAATCCAAGGAATACTATGTGCATCTTGAATCACCACATTCAGGAATATTTAATTCCTAGTACAACAGATGCAGAGAAAGGCTTCTAAAATAATAATGGGAATGGATAGCTTATCTTAGGGGAAGGCTGTATGAGCTTGACTAATTTATCCCAGGTGGTAAAAGGTGGAGAATGTTGTCTTGTTTCTTTTCCAGCACAACAATGATGTAATTCAATAGGAATGTAAAAACATGGAAATAAAAATGAACAGGATATGTTTAGATCATTCTGAATATCCTACCTTTGAACTGAATGTTTAGGTCACTTTGTAACCCCAAAGATGGGAAAGCACCTCTCCTTTTAAACAGCCATTCAGGTTTTGAACATCCTGAAATGTCTTTCAGAGTATATACATTTATCAGTCAGATCAGACCTAGCCCAGTATGTGAAGAGCATGATGCTTTCCAACATGGCGACAAAAATTCTGAGTCATATCAAGCTGAAACCTAAAGTCAAGGACATATTAATCTAAAATGCCTGACATGAGAGGGCATGAAATGGAAGACTTTGAGACATAGAAGATAACACTAGAATTTAATTTTATATATTTACAGCACTAAACTGCTATATAAAAGCTTAAATTTAAACTGTTTAATTTTACAGCATCACATATTGGAATACTGTGTCTATTACCTGGAAAAGCAACTTGTATATTTAAGTGACTTGTGTGAGTGTGGTGGTTTTACTGGGCCAGACCCAGTACAGTGAGTCAAATACAGAGTTAAACACAATTCTTGCTTCCCAAACAGAATAAGGACAATGTACAGTAAATGAGAAAACCACTCAATAGTCTCAGCTCTCCCTTCAGTAAGGAGTGTCAGGATTACTAATTGAGAAATTTAAGTATATGTTTTCCATTTGAAGATCATATAGATGAATTACATAGGTATAGTATAAGCATGTATTTTATTTTACACTTATTAGAGCTGCCATAGAAATGTTTCCATAAGAACGCATCTCATGGACTCTGTGTAATTGCCTTGAGGGAGGGAGTATTTTTCTTATCTTGTCTTCAGGTAACAGTCTACTTCTAGAAACATCTCATTTATAAAAGCAGTTATAATCACAGAGGACTGGTTGGCTGAACAAACATGCCATGGTTATGTAGTAAACATTACTCCTACCAAGTGAGCTAATATTTATGAATGATTTCAGAAGGATTTGCAAAAACAGGGAGCCTTTCCCTAAACCTTTGTCCTAGGGAATAATATATGCGAGTTCTCTATCACAAAGCAGCTTCATAGAAGCATTTGTTAGTGAAGTATCGACACTGTAATTCTTGCAAACTCACATTCTGTTTTACCTGATCCACACCTGGTATCAGCTCCTTATGCATACAAAAAAAAATTAAAATATTTCATGATCATATCAGAATATAGCTGCAGTTAAAGTCACAGAAACAGTTCCTCTCACTGGAAAATTCATTAAAAAAATCCCTGCAGTTGTCATAGCTTATGGTTTAATGAATTGGTTCTTTTATTCTTGTTTTCTTTAATTTAAATTCCAGCATGAGATACATAATAAAATGGAGACAGTTATATATTCTACTGCTACGTTAAGGTTAAGAAATAAATATGCAAATACAGAATTTCAAATTGCTTTAGAGGCCACGCAGGCAGGCAAAATTTATAAATATGAAAGGAAGTCAGCCCTGGTGAAAACTCATGCAGTTCCACTGACATTCTTAATAAATGTGTATTTTTAGAACCGCATTTATACCATTTCTGTTAACACTTTGGGATCCACACAGTAGTTCTGCCCTATCAACAGCTTTAAGTGGTTTTCCTTCTCAGGAAGTACCCTGAGCTGTTAGTTGTGACACTTCCTCTTGCTTTACTGAAAGAATAACTTAAAATTTACCGCTACTTCAATACAATTGATTTTCATTTTAGTGTTGTTTCCCCCTCCTCCACATTGCTTCCGTTGCTGTTCACAAAATTCTGTTCACAAAATTGCATTTTGTGCTGACAACTGAAAATTGAAAGAAGTGGAATTAAGAAGTAATCAATGTGATCTCAGAATCAGCAAGGTCAGAATCCTGCCCTAAGGAGCGGTCCATAACAGAGGTGTTAGCACAGATTCTACCAAAGGAATTATGTGTGGGGAGAGTTTGACTTACCTATAGCAATAAGCCATAGTGAGGAAAAGCTTACTTCTGGAGCTCAGACACAGAATTCTAAAGCTGAAAAAAAAGACACACATCTTGCTCTTTCCTTATTTCTTGAGTGACTTGTACTAACTGTACCAGTTGTTTTCAGCCTACCCATAGAAATTCACCTTCTCCCAGTCCATCATCCCCTTTCACAACCCTCCACCTTTCTGAAGTCCTTTAAGAAGCTTCCTTTGTCTGATGAAAGCTAATGACCAAATACCAGGAATATCCATATTAGAGCTTTTGATTTTGTCAGGTGAGATGTTATCATGAGCTCAGTTATCCACTGAACAGTCGGCACACAGGTGCTGACTAGCCAGATGCGAGCCCCACATTAGACATATCTGCCTCTTTCCAAGGCATTAAGGAATATGAGGTAGCTGGCAGTGCTATAAGGGCTCAAAAGGGAGAAAAATCACAGTGATAAAGAAAGCTTGAAATTATATTTATCACTGTGTGCAGAGATCAGGCAGAGGGACCCAAATCTCTAGGACACCAGGCTTTTTTTTTAAATAATCTTTTCACAGAATAACTCATTTCTAATTGGATTCTGCACATTTAATAAGAACTACACTATAGTTACTCTTTTTCTACACAATTATATTTTTGGTTACTGAACAGCAAGAGGGTGGGGGAGTAGTGCAATGAAACGTAAGGTATCTTTGAGGACTCACTGAGCTTTTTCCATTATTTGCACTACAACTAACTTATTAGCATCAAAATCTCACACTGTCCTATCTGGTTTTATAAAATAAAACAGAATCAGAGATTTTCATTTCTGAGCAGACACTGTCTTGCAAGTGAGAAAGGTGAAATCAACTTCTCTCTTAACTGGTTCTATGGAATTTCTTAAAACAGAAATAAATATAAGGAGGAAAAAAATCATGGTGAGAGGTAAAGAAGTTTCCATGAATTAGTGCAAGGTAAGAATCTATGAAGCCAGAGTCCTATCAAAAACAAACAAAACAAAACAAACAAAAGCACTAGACTATCAGCTATGCACCACGTGGATGGAAGGGACCTGTGGAGGTAATCTGCTCAAGCAGGGCCACATATAGCAGATTGCAAAGGACCACGTCCAGGCAGCTTTTGGAGATCTCCAAGGAGGAGACCGCACAGCCTCTATGCCAGTGCCATGCACTGGCAGCCTGGCACCTGAACAGTACAGAAGTGCTGCCTGGCATTCAGATGCAACCTCTTGTATTTCAATTTGTGCCCATTGCCTCTGCTTCTAGCACTGAAAAATAACAAGAAGACGCTGACTCCATCTTCATTGCACCCTCCCTTAAGGTACTTAAAAAAACTGATAGAATCCCTCCGAGCCTCCTTTTCTCCATGAGGAAACTATGCTAGGCTCCAGCCTTTGCTCATAAAAGCAATGTTCCAGTCCTTTAATTGCTTTAGTTCATTGGTACGTTGGACTCTTTCTAGTATGTTCATGTGTCTCTTGTGCTGGACATCATGGAACTAGACACAGTACTCAGGTACAGCCTCACCAATGATGAATAGACTAGAATCACCTCCCTTGACCTGCTGACATTACTTTGCCTGATGCAGCCAAGAATATCATTAGCCTTCTTAGGGGCAAGGGCACATTGTTGACTCATTGTCAACTCTGTATCCACCAGGACCCCAGAACTTATCTTGCAGAGCAGCTTTCTGTCTGGGTGGCCCCCAGCATATACCGGGGCATGGGGTTGTTTCTCTACAGATGCAGAATCTTGCAATTCTCCTTGTTGAACATCATGAGATTCTTGTCAGCCCTGTTCTCCAGCCTGTCGACGTTCCTTTGGACAGCAGCATGGCCCTCTGGTGAGTCATCCACTCCCTGCAGTTTCATGTCATCTGAATCTACTGAGGGTGCACCCTACCCCATCATTCAGATCATCAATGAAGATGTTAAACAGGACTAAACCCAGTTCTGACCCCTGGGGTACTCTACTTGTTACTGGCCTCCAACTAGACGTTGCACCACTGACTGCTACCCTTCAGATCCCTACCCTTCAGATCCAGCCAATCAGCCAGCTTTCAATCCATCTCACTGCTTGTCTGGCCCATACTGCAACAGATTCTCTATGAGGATCTTATGGGGGAGAACAAAGGCCTTACTGAAGTACAAGAAGAAAATACCCACTACCTCCCTTTCATCCATCAGGCTGATCATTTCATTATAAAAGCATTTTAGGTGGTTGGCCAGGCAGGACTTCCCCTTGGTGAATCCATGCTGACTATTCATGATGATTTTGTTCTGGTGTCCAGAACTAGCTGGACAATCATCTTCTCAGGATTTCAGGTGAGGCTGATACATTTTGGTACTAGGAGTAACATAAATTTTCCCCCAATCAATCTTCAAGGCAACTGTGAGAAGTGCCTGATTGACCTGGGGTTATTGAGTAACCTCACAATAATATCAGCCAGCTCCTTCAGCATTTATGGGTACATTCCAAAAGGACCCAAGGACTTACAAATGCTTAGTTTACTAAAGTATTCCCTGACCCAAACCCCTTTCACCAAGGGTAGATCTTCCTTGCTCCAGCCTTTCACCCTGGTCTCTGAGATTCCTGAAGGCTAGCCTTTCTGGTAAAGACTGAAAGAAAGAAGGCACTCAGTACTTTGGCCTTTTCACCATTCCAGGTAACCAGGTCTCCCATTTCATTCAGCAGAGAGCCCACATTTTCTCTGTCTTCCTTTTGTCACAAACTCACTTGTTGAAACTCTTCTTATTGCCCTTGGCATTACTGGCCAGATCCAAATCCATTTGGACTTTAGAAATGGCATGCAAATTTACTGTATTTGTAAAGAAAGCTGGATAGGAGGTCAAAGTATTTCCTTCCCCCTTCTTCCTCCTACACTTGCTCAAAAATCCAGATCTCCTAGAAAACATGCATATCAACTGAGATTCATCAACAAGTAACTGGAACCATTCAGTGATGAATTAAACTTCTCAGCATCCCAGTAAAAATATACAAAATAAAAACAAACTCTCAGCTGTGCCTGAAATCTACTGTTTACAGATACCAGCCAGTATATTTACTCCAGAGCATAGCTTCTATAATTTTTTTCCTTGTGAACTCTACAGTGGTGACCATACAAGGGCTGGAAGCTGCACAGATGGATTTGCTATTCACTAACCAGGAAAGAACTGCCTGGCAACAGGATAATCAGCAGTAGTGCTAGCTGTAATGACCCTGACACAGAGTTCAGCATCCTGTGGGGAAATGAAGAAGCAAAGTACAGGCTCCAGACTTAATTGGAGCAGATTTTGGCTTGATCAGGAAACTTCTAGATGGAATCTCATGGTAGGCAGGTTCGAAAAGCAAAAGGAGCTCAGGACAGCTGGCAGATCCTTAAGGACAGCATCCTCCAGGCACAAGAATGATTCATCCCAATATTCAGGCATACTAGCAGATGTATCAGTGACCAGCTTGCCTAAGCAGGGAATTCATGATGGAGGTCCATTTCAAACAGGCATTGGAGCTCCATACAGCAACAACCAACAGAGGAATTCAAAAACATTGCCCCAGCATGCAGGAGAGTGTCAGAAAAGCTGAAGCTCAAATGGATTTGAGACATAGAAAGAGACGCTAAGGACAGAAAGAAAAGTTTCTACTGTTATGCTAGCAATAAAAAGCTGAACAGGGAAAATGTGTGCCCTCTTGCTAAATAGGATAAATAAGTTGATGACAACAGACATACCTGAGGCATGTCTGAGAATACCTGAGATTTCTTTGCCTCAGCCTTCACCAAGAAGGGTTCCCAGGCTTTATGCACCCATCTTCAAAGACAACCAAGAGAAATTGCACAGAAAAAAATTACAAGGCAATCAGTTTTCCTTTGATCCTAGGGAAAGTCATGAGGCGAGCCTTCTTTGAACATACTTCTGGTACAGGAAGAAGAAAAATATCATTGGAAACAGCAGGGGTTTACTAAAAGTAAATCCTGTTTAACAACCTAATTGTCCTCTGCTATAAGACCAGATTTGTGGATGAAAGGAGAGCAACAGATGTCATTTACCTCAACTTCAGCAAAGTTTTTGACATTGTCTCACACAATAATCTTGTTTCCAAGATAGGACATAATGTGGATGAGTGGATAACCAGCTGAACAGAGAACTGCTTGGATAACTGTGCTCATGGTTAATTAGTTTTACTCTACCTGGAGTCAAGCAACAAGTGGAGTACTGCAGAGATCTATCCTGGGACTTGTCCCTTTGATCTTTATCAATGCAAAGCTTGCTCATCAGCTTTGTATATGCACCAAACCAGGGTCAATCAATGAAGTTGTGGGCATGGCTACCATCCAGAGAGATTGGATGGAGAGATAGAGGGATGAGTTGATGGGAACTTCGTGAGATTCAGGAAGGACTAATGCCAAGTCCTACACCTGGGAATGAAGAACCTGATGCAACAAAAAAACTAGGGACAGAATGGTGGTGGAGTGGCTCTATAGAAAAGAACCTGGAGCTCCTGGCTGACCACATTAGACATGAGGCAGCAACGTGCCCTGCTAGCAGAAGCCCACAGTATTACCAGCTGTAATGACAGGAGTGAAGGCATCAGGAGGAAGGAAGTGATTATCTTCCTTGTTTCAGTGCTTGTTAGACTCCATGCTACATCTGATTTTTGGCACATTAATATGAGAAAACTACTGATTAACTGGAATGAGTCCATGGAAGGATCGTGGGGACAGTCAGAGAACTGGAGCACTTGCCACATGAGGAAAAGCTGAGAGAACTGGATCTGATTCAGACTAGGGAAGAGAGGACTTCAAGGGCACATATTAGCAGCCTTCCGTATCTTTGAGGAGGTCAACAATGCAGAGCCAGGCTGCGCATAGTGGTGCATAGTGAGAGGATAAGAGGCAGCAGGTGCAAGTTGAAACAAGAAAGAATCAGAATAAGTAGTGAGGCAATATATAAGACAGTGTTCAATCCTGAAGACAAGAATTCAGAAAAAAAAAAGTCTAAAACACTGAAATCTTAACAGAGACCACAAAACATAAAACAATTCTACCTAGTTAATCCACACAAAGAGAACACAAAGAAGGCATGTCTTAGTAAGTGTAATAATACTGATAGTTGAGGGCTTTATAACTTTGAAGAAAAGATATGTTCTAACCACTGAAGGATGAACAGTCTAGAAGATTATTTATTTATTTTTAAGTGGGAGAGCTAATAACTATGCCATAAAAAAAAAAAAAAAACTGAAATTTTACAAAAGCCTCCAGACCATTAAAAATCAAGTTTGGATATCTTTCAAATAAGATTAGTTCTATGCAATTCAGAATATATTCATTTAACATAAGAATTACTAAGTGAATTTCCATGGGTTGTGATACAGAAGCAAGTCAAGAGAGCTGTAATGAAAGTCTCAAAAGCACCAGGTCCTTATAGAATCTATAGCTGAGACCCTCTTGGAATGTTTTTTAACAAGCTTTTTTTTTTTTCTTTTTTAAAAATAAAAATGAAAAAACACTCTTCAGGTCAAGTCTATGGATTTATCCTGTCTCACAGAGAGAAAGTATCTTCAGTAACATCCTTTATTTTTCTTGGCAAGCATTTAAGTTTTTACTGGTATATAGAAATACCATTTACACAGCTCTCACTAACAGTTCAGAGACCTTGCTTTCCTCACTGCTAGGTGGTACTTATGTCAAGGAATACCCCCATGCTCTCAACTTGTATACACCTGCAAGCCAACCAGATATGCACCGACAGGCAGGAAAGCAACTGCAACATTTTGGGGGGCAGGGATGAGTCACCCAAAGGTGCATCAGTGCTTTTGTTTGCAATTACATAGCATTAGGTGTTGGATGAGACTGTTTTCATGCAAGATCCCATTTGGAAATGTCACATTGTGTCCAGATGTGGACCCAAGAGCTATGCTTTGTAGCAGTTTCCTCTCTTATTTCTGAAGAGTTTCTGTGCACATCTTTTCTTCCTACCCTACTGATTAATAAGGTACTTTAACATCTTTTCAATGTCACCAACCTTGTAGTGATAGCCAAAAGTTCCAAATTCACCCTTTTTATGAGTGGCCTTTATGGGTAAGGGTGTTGCAGACAGACTTCTTCCAGTCCTGTAGTTGAGCAAAGACCATGGAATTTGGCGTAGTACGTGCAACCATGTAGCATAGCACCCTTTGACCACAGACAGATCTTTAATGATCAATCAAAAAGAAAAAAAGAGAACAGTTGAAGCAAATACCAACAACTAACCACAAGAGCAGGCCTGAAGCTGGACAAAACTGGTGTAAGAGAGTAACAAATAAAAACACAACAACATCTAACTCATGAAGAAATTATCACATACAGAAAATTTGAATGTAATCTGGAATTGCAGACCAACAAAGATGGTGGAAGTGTCTAAACAAAAGAAAATCACCTTAAGTGGATTCTACAGCAAGAAAGATGAATCCATCAATATGAACATCACATTCCTCTCAGCAAAGAGGTACAGATGCTGACAACCCACCATAAGACCCTGCCCCACATGGGCAACACCACTGGGGAACTACCAACCTCAGGAGCCAGAGGAGCAGTGTAGACAGGCAAGCCTTAAACTGAGAAAGGGGCAGAAACTAAGACATGCATGTAACAATTTTATCAGCATTCTTTCATTCAAATTCTTTCTTTTTCTGCAGCTAATAATAATTAAACTCTTATGATTCCAGTTACACTAACTACAAATGCTTAGCTTTATACTTATGTAAATAGTCACATGCTTCCTCTTTGCCCATAAACAACATTTTCAGCATAGTACAAGGTCAAAGCGTTTCAGACCCTGACAACAGAATCAACAGGGCCTATATTATTCTAATTTGAAATGCTGGACTAAGATTCACACATCCACCTTGATATGCCTTACATCTGTAGAAAGAACAAATTGAACATTTCCCAGGAGTTTCTTTGAGGCAAAAAATTTGCAAAAATATCTGTACAAAAGTCTGTTTCACACAGCACATGTCTTGCTGATGCAGATGATAAACATGCACAGCATATTTACATATATATAATATAAAATTTATGTTTAAAAAAAGCCTTTCACATATTCATGAAGTATTCCTTTGGGCTTTCAGCTAAATAGGTGTGCCTTGTGCCCCCGAGCTGGGCCACTTGAGCTGGCACCTACAAGGGGAGGGTGTGGGCAGAGGCAGAGCTGAAGTCAAAAGAACAAATTGAAAATTTAATGGAATAAGGTATGGTTACACAGAACCTGATGGCCAAGCCCCCACCACTCCATCTGACTACAAGAACAGAGGGACAAACAAATGCAATTCTGGTCAGGAATCAGGGGATTCAGGATACATGGAGATATAACTATAGCCCATTTCAGGTCCCAAGGTGAAAACCCCACAATTTGATCTGTGCTGGTGGAACCTGTGGGCAAAGCTCCATTATTACAGGATATTTTATTAGCATGAGAAAGGGGTGGATATATTCTGAGCCTACTTCATTTTTAGACAAACAGAAGGGCTACTGAAATGCAGGTGGTTCAGGGTCACCCAGTTTCAGAACACACATGGACTACACCCAAAACCAGAACAGATGCAGCGTGCAGATTGGCCTTTAATTCAGGTATCACAAGGCTCTGAATAAGTTCACCCAATGTGAAGTGGTCACTTCTTCCACATGGCTGTCTGAATAGCTGACAATACCATCAGTAGAGCCACTGCCATTGTCAGACTGAGCAAGTGCAAGCACAGATGCCATTCTTCAAAATACACTTATCCACTTGCTGTTTGAGAAATTGTTTTGCTGACAAGAATATGCTGGTTTATGTGTTTCATGACTCCGAGCATTCTCCTCCTCCTGCCAGTTACCCAGGGATACTATATGCTGGCATGGTCACCATGGGAACAGTGGCCAAACTTAAGATGTTTTCACTGTCATAGACAAAAGCCATCTGCATGATTTTTCCATTTCTGTCCCTCACACCACTGGTGCAGACTCCCAGGCCAACACACAGCCACCAGAACACCACATGCAGCTCCCAGGCTGGAACTCTGCTGCTGCACTCCTGCAGCTGCTGGTGGGATGCAGGGCAAGCCCTTTGCTGGTCACAGATGTGCTTTTCTGTCCCAAACATCTTTTATACATCAGGGACAGATCTTACTTAAGCACACCCCATCCTCAATCAAATACTTTTAACAGTTATTTCAAAGAAAAAGTTGACCATATATAATGAGGAAACTCTGGACTCCTACCTTGATATAATCTAGGTTGTGATGTGTCTGTTCTGTTCTTACTAATACAGCATGGATTTCCTAGACCCAACCTTGAAAATTCACCAGAATAAGAATTTCAGTTCTATTTTTATTTCTGAATTAAGAATCAGCAGCCACCATGAAAGGTCTTGTTTGTGGTTATTTGTCAATATTAATGCCATACCCATGCTCATTCAGGTGATCTTAAATTCATAAACAATTCCTTTCCCAATACATGGGTTGGAAATTCAGTGAGCTTCCTTGAAGCTGTGCCATTTCTCTCTGTCTAGCAAATAATTGCCCCACATACATGCCCCATAGGCCAAGCTGACAGAATACAACCAGAAAGATCTATTAATTATCAGATTAAATTTCTGCAGGTTTTCCAGATGAGACTGACTGAATGTCCTGTACATGCTTGCTGGAAGTTGAGCATGGGGTTGCTCTTCTTGCAGGTTGTTTTTGTTTGTTTTGTTTTAAACCAGAAGCAGAACTTAAGGATGTTTCTGTTTTCCTAATCATTAAGCCATAATTTTGACATTGTTGCATGAACATACCCTTTCCGTGTATTCAAAAAATGACATCATTGTAAAGAGCCAATTTCTTCACAATAGTACTTCAATTATGAAGACAGACAACTCAGAGGATGCTTCTTAATTTCAGGAATCACTTGTAACTCCGTTTTTATCTCTCAGTGGGTGGAAATGTACTGTTTGATGTTACATGTCTGCTATGTGCTTATGCTGTCTGTAGCCTATAAATCGTTCTGATTCCTAATGAAAGAATATTATTTATTGAAATAATTGTTATATTTCATTAACATTAATAGATTCTTAATAAACTGAGGCCTGCTGCAAATTAAAGACAGCCCAAGGAAGGTCAGGAGGTGCTCTGGATAGCAGGAGTTTCTTACCTGCCTGCTTACAGCCACGTTTCTGTCTAACACAACAGTCTCCAGCATGATCCTGCCACAGGCTATAGTCAGGTTACTTCTTTAGGAATTCCTTTAATAAACTACTTCCCCCCCCCCCCCCCGTTAACATTATTTTCCCAAATACCACTTTTTTTCCCCATCACCATGATATTCTCAAATGCTTACAAATCACACTTGTTCATCCATTAAGTGATCCCCAAATCCATCAAGTTGCTACTTTCATTATGTCTCTACCCAATTTTTGTACTTTTCTCCGAATATCTTACATAAGTTTCTTTATAAAGATCTCCCCATTACATATAAGCAGCCAAGACCCTTTGCTCCTTGATCTTTATAAGTAAGGAAACATAAGGTCAAACAATATTCAAAATGAACCCAGGATTATACAACTGATTTTGTGCTCTATAACTGGCTTACACAAGACTTGTCTCATATGAAAGTTTCACCAGTAATAATTTCATTTTCTTACCATCAGTGGCAGCTTTGACTACCACAAAAAGCACAACCTGCTTTTCCTCAAAAATAATGTCTGCCTTTATATATATATATATATTTATTTGGATGGACTACTTTATTTTTAAGAGATTGGAGTCTTAAACCATCATTTACTTATCTACAAATTTTATAAAACCTCCCTTAAATTAGTTATTGCACCCTATACCATTTTCTGTAGATATGAAGAACATCTTTCATTACCTCCTTAACTTCACCTACCAAATTTCTTACAATGCACGTATTTTTTTAGTAAACATGCTTTATTACTTCTTTCCTTCTATTTTATCAACTAAAACGTCTTTCAAAGGTATTATCTCTAAGTGTCTCCTGAAGAGTATCCATGAACCTAGATTTTTTTTTTTAAATGTTTCAAGATGTCAATTTTATCCTTTTAACCAAGTGCTTTAGTATATTTACCTACTTATTTCAGTATTTGAATATTTGAAAATCCTGTTTGCAATAAACCTATTGCCATTTAAACATAAATACATTTGTGATCCCTTGATCCTTGTGAATTACTAGATTTTCCATTGGTTATCTGCTCTCTAATTCATACTCCTAAAGCTTAATTTAGAATTTGAGTTAGGTTTAATAGCCTATGTTAGGAAGTGTTAGGTCTGCCCCTTTTAACAGAGGGGCAAACCTAACAGTGGACAAGTGGCTGCTGTACATCCTGAGTGTCTCCAGTGCCAAGCAGGATGTTCCTGAAGAACTAGCTAGGCAACAGCCATGAAAATATACTAGTGATGGAGCTTTTTTTCCCCCCTAAATTCTGGAAAAATGAGCTGAAAACATTAATTCTGTAGTTATTTTTCATATATCTCATGCCACAAATCAGACTAGAGAACAAGATAGGCATCTCTTTCTATGTATCTGAGGTCCTCACACCAAGCTATTTTATGAATGTCTAGTAAGATGTTCAAGGGAACAGATTCAGTAATTCAATCATAAAAGTCATCCACAATGCAGTAACAAATAATTTCAGGAGTACACCCACCATGATTTTTACTATAAATTTACACCACTAGCAGGCTGGAAGACTTGTAATGATAAATAACACAGTGGTTACCTTCGCTTAGAACATGTCTCAAAACAAGGACACATTAGTTTATGTAGAGAAAGCTATTTATTCACGCTGATATTATACACACAGCATAAGTACAATTAGCTGTGGTAGCTCAACATCCTGAATTAAGAACATAATTAAGTTCCTCTTAGTTGATTTCAGATCCCAACTTCAAAACAGAATTGATTATTAAACTTGAAATTTATTACACTTCCAAATCAGTGAGACAGACAGAACTATCCATCTTCAAGAGAAGTCAATGCAAGCTGTAGAAAAAAACGGGGGGTGGGGAGTATGGTTTGAAAAACTTCTGACAAAACTTGCTAGTTCCTTTTTTTTTGTTCAAATAAATGGTCACCATCAAAAATCAGAGCTCTCATACCACAGTGGAATTTCTATTCACATACAGAAAAAGTGGTAAATACAGGGCAATAGGTGTTTTGTGCTTCTTTAGCAGCCTCAGAAGAATGCAACACTCAAGACAGGTAGTTGTGAAAAAACAGTGATAAGATGTTAGCAGATTTTGGTCTGTGTGAGACCTGAGTCTCTGTAGGCTCCTGAAAAAATAATGTGTTTTTCTTAAGCACGCTGAGATCAGAAAGAAGGCAGGAGTCTCCATAAGAGGGTATAGTTTTCCTCCGGAGAGGATTCATTTGAGAGCACTGCAGTTTAAGGACTCTAGTCAGAAGCAAAGAGCACAGATTTTTTTTCCTCCTCCATCCAAGTTTAAATCTTGCACTTTTCAAACAGAAACTATCCATAAGAACAATCAGCCCTCCCATGATGATATCTATCCCAATTCAGACATCCATCCGCTCCTCCCTTCCCTCAAATCTGTAACAGCTGGAAGCACCAACATTTACCATTATTTCTGGGAGCAGTGAACTGTAATTATGCCCATCCTCAGTAATCTAACCTACAAACTAAGTAAACAAATGCAGCTTAAAAAAATTGTTTGTTTTAGAAGTTCAAAGACTTCTTCCCATTTATCAAAGGTGAAATCAAGATTCATTTTGTCACAGTTTAAGTCTGTGGGAAATAAAATATTTGTAGAAACCCAATCTACCAGCCAGAGAACATATTTAATGAAATATAAATGTCTGCATATCACACAGAAGTAAAAAGAGAAAAAAAAGTCTTAGAGCAAAATTAAGAAGTACTTACCCAAATCACTTAGGGATGACATTTTTCCAACATCTTATATAGTTGATTTCATAAGAAATACAGCCTAGTTCTACCAGAATTTACGGGGATGGATGAATGACCACTGGATGAACTTTCAGACAGAGAAGAACATGTAATTTGAGGCCAACAGCTCCTCACTTGGGTCTGCTCTAGGACAGCTCTATATACAACCCCTGCAGCATCCCTCACACCATATACATTCTGGGGAAACCCCGGTCTGCTTTCTCAGTTCTTCTATAAGATCCACGTGATCAGGCATTGATTAATTTTAATTAAGATGCCTATATGCACAGACATATAAGCTGTTGTCCATTCTTTTGCATTATGCTGAGCTATATTCACTTCCTCTTCATCTGTTTGTTTGGCTCACTGTTCTGTGTGGGTATGAAATAACGTGGAGCTTTTCTGCTCTCCCTTGTGCACAGTATGGGAATGTAGCAGAAAACACACAGGCTTATGACTCCCTCGCTGCAGCAGAAATTATATGAAGATTTGAAATCAAATCATTCACAGTGGGATTCCATCCGTGATTTCAAATTCTACCTGTAGCTTGAAGTACAAAGATTTCTCAGTCCTCTGTGAAATTCTCTAGCACTGCAGAGAGCAGGAACGATATGTTTCACATAATTCTTCTGGATAGACTAAACCAATGCAGCTAGATGTTTTCTCCCCAAATTTGTTTTTATCATAAATCAAAACTATAACTGGAGGGAGCATTGTGGAGAAGTGGTGCATGGGAGGACAGATGCCACATTTTAGGACAATGGCAAGGAAAAGAGCAGGATGGGACTGGCACAGAGACCAGAGAAAGGAGGCAACATACAACCATGAGTAGGAAGGAATATTTAGTGAAATACCTTGAAGAAAGGATAGGTATGCTAGACAACTGTAAAAGTTAAGGTCATTAAATGCAAGCAAGTCCAGATAAAGAAATGTTTATAGAAAGCAAGATATGCTACACTGTAAGGCAGCAGGGTGCTAGAGAATAGCCGTTGCCAATGCAGTCAATGGAAGAGTAGTTTCCTTTAACAGAGGAAATCTGTTATCCATCTGAAATCCATCTTTTTATCAGTGCATTTACAGTAGTATTTTAGACTAAGCCCCAAACCCATGGATTTGAGGGAAGCTAATACCCAGGGAACAGCACAAAGCTGGGACAAGGGAGGGTCAGGCTGGGTGTTAAGGAAAGGTTCTGCACCCGGAGGGTGGTCAGGCACTGGGACAGGCTCTCCAGGGCAGCAGTCACAGCACAAAGCCTGCTGGAGTTCAAGAAGCATATGGAAAATGCTCTCAGAGACACGGTTTGGTTTTTGGGTGGTCCTGTGTGGAGACAGGAGTTGGTCTTGATGATCCTTGTGGGTCCCTTCCTACTTGGGATAGACTATGATCCTTATATACACTCTCTTCTATTCATCCTAAAAAGTTTATCAGCTTTGTTTATCTGCTACTTTACCCAAGAGCAGCATCCATTCAAACAATTGCATCAGTCTGGTAAATAAATTGCATTTTAATTACACTGTAAATCCCTAAAACAGCACTCCCAGAGCTGCCCATGCCTCTGTAGACATTCTGATCCTCAGGAGTATCTTTACTTCAATTGAGTTTACAAGCATTTCTTCAGAAGTCTTCTAGGACACACAGATAGCTCTATGCATGTGGAAATACAGTGCCATTTTTTCCAGTGATAATGCAGGCTTGTGACTTCAAAGCATTAAAGGCTTGCCTGTCCTTTTAAGTTACAAGATGAAAGAGGACTGAACCAATATTTTCAGAAATGTCAAAGTGATTTTAATGTCTAATTCTCTTCTGAAATTTGAGAATATAGGCTTTAAAGTTGCTTAATTTATTTTAAAAGACTTAAATCTCTAAATAACATGTGCACCAATCATGTGAAAAAGAAGTCAATCACAGAATTGTTTGGGTCAGAACGGACTTTAAAAACCACCCAGTTCCAACCCCTTACCATGGGCAGGGACACCTCCCACAGACCAGGTTGCCCAAAGCCCCATTCAGCCTGGCCTTGAACACCTCCAGGGATGGGGCATCCACAGCTTCTCTGGGCAGCCTGCTCCAGTGCCTTACAATGCACTGACTCTTACTTGCCAGCTAGATCACGTACATGAGATCAAAAAAAAAATGACACTTAAAAAAAACAAACAATAAAAACACACAAGTAAGGAAGCACACTCAGTACTGAATCTTAGAAGTATTTAGATTCAAGAAACCATAAGACAAAGAACAGCATCCTGATTTGTTGAAAAGTTGTAACATTTCTCCAAAACCTCAGTACAGAGTAGCATGTGCATTTTAATAACTGGATCTCACATGTCTAGTAGAAATGCAAGTTGTTTAGAAGCAAAAGGTTTTTGTCTGTATATATGCACACACAAGTGTAAGAGAAATTATAATGCTACTATTATGGACAAATCAGCCCATTGCTGGAGATCAAATAACAAACAAAAAAGCAAAAGACATCTTTGAATTAATATACGTAAACCTATTTCTCAACTGAGGAACAAGTGACTCAACTAAGATTACAATTTGTGAGCTTCCTCTATACAACCCTCCTTCTCAATGACCTCCTGGGGGGGGGGGGGAAACAAGACAACAACAACAAGAACACCTTACTGTAACTGCTGGGGCTCTAGCACAGGTCCAAGCATAGTATTGAATGGCAGAGAGCCTTTGTCACCTGCAGTCACTGGATGACAGTGAAAACCACACATGCCAAAATGATGCTTGTTCTGTATCTCTCACAGGAGAATAACCAAAAGATAGTTAGGTAAATCACCATTGTTTTGTTACTTGATGTAAATTGAAAACAAAAAAAAAACTCCCCAAAATTCTTAAACTCCTGTTCATGAGATCAATATTGAATTTTTAATAAATTAAAATTAATATTAACATTGATATCAATAGAATTGTTTAAATGGATGTATTTAAAAATAATACACAGAACTAACATCCTTGAAAAATACCTAATCTATTTTAGAATTACAGTTGTAAAGGACCTCATGAGATTATCTGCTTAATCCCCAGTCAGTATATGTTCTCAGTTTAGGATGTTACACGAATACAGCGATCCTAGAGACATACAAGAAGCCCTGCTTCGTATGTACCTGAACAAGAATAAGGCAAGGCTATGTTAGTTTGTTTTGCTCCCCGCCCCCCCCCCCCCCCATCGTTCTCCACAGTGTACTTTAAAGCACTTTGTCCAAGCTATTTTTAAATGTTTCACTTCATTGCTTCCACTTACTTCCATTAAGCAAAATTTTTCTTTACTCTGCTTAATCCAATTATGAAGCAAATGTTAAATTACAAGGCTGGTCAGGGGATTAGCATGGCAGAAAAAAAGACTGTTCAGCATTTTATATTTCCTGTCTACATTTTCATCAATATCATATTTCTATCTGTAAGCATCAATGATTGCACTTGCTAGGTATAAGGAAAGAATTTTAGAGTAGACAGATATGCATCATTCCTGATGCTCACCATGCTTCATTTCAAAGGCTACTCCACTTTCTTGGAAGGAAGAAAGATCTCCTATGTTTGTAGGACACAGTCAGCTGCTCTAGCTGACACTCCGTGAATTTATGGGGTGATAGTGAACTTTTCCTGGACCATGCTCTGAACACATGCAACCTAGGAGTAAGATTTCACCCACATCCTACATCCAGCTGGGACAAAGGAGCAGGGTGAGAGGTGAGAAGTCTAGCGCACAGCTGCAGCGGGGAGGGAGCAGAGTTCTACTTGTCAGTTTAATCCAATTGTTAGGCAGCAAGGCATGCCAAGATTAGAGGGCTGGAATAGGCAGTAACTTGTCTCTGAAACAAGGAAGTCACCACTAGAAGTGAGAGTAAATCATGCTTTCTTATGGACCTTTTAGAGAAGTATACGGTTCCATTCTAACCATGAGCAAATTGCATAGGCTTAATTTAGCCTAATATAAATTGCCATCTGCAAGATGCCCCTGAACTTTTTTTTTCCCCTCTTTGCAGCTTTCCACATATAGTTCATTCTGGGCAATACACTATGCAGCTCTGCAAACATTTTTCCATCACATTTATTAGCTGGTATTGTTTCAGAATCAGTGCTAGTTTGTTTTCTAAGTACGTCGTTGCATCACAACATTATTTAAGACCTAAATTGTCATTCTTGAGAAACGAAGATTTTAAATCCTAGCTCAGCTCCTGATTAACTGGATTATTTTACTCAAATTACTTAATTTGCCAGCACATCTACTTCCCCACCTTAAATCAAGATGGGACTCTCTCCTTAAGGGTATGAGATACACAGATAACTTCTACAGAGAGTGTCTAAAAACTTTAGAGACTCGTATAGTTTTTTACTTGAGGTTTTTACATAGGTTGGCTAAGGCAGGTTAGGTGAGGAAAGTTCAGAACAATGGCCAGGCTGACCCCATTCCCAGCTAAGTGCTTCATATATTTTATTTCAGACACCCTTTCTCTGTCTCCAGGTATCAGAAAACCTTTTACTTGCTACATAAGTCAAGTATGTAGCTGATAAGAAAATACCTTCTTCATTGTTCCAATATAAACAGGATTTTTTTCTCCTAGAATGATTTTTTTTTTCCTAGAAGTGGTGGAAGTCTGGAAGGAAGGAGATCTTCACAGAAAAAGCAATTTATTTATGAAGCAACTTATTTGCTAAAAGCAAGTAGTTGTTGGTGCTGCAAAGATAAACATAAGTGTAAAGCACAATTGCTTCTCTGCATAAGAAGTAATTAGTTACCTGGAAACACTAGGGGTTCCCATAGATTGTTCTATGAGCAACCTAAGAACCTCACCTAGTGTATCAGTAATCATCACCAGTAACACCACTAAAGACAGCCATAGACAAAACTCTTACTTTTTCTGTCTTCCTTTGCTCATGTGGTGGCTTAATAAGATTAAGGGTGTTATTCAGTAAATGGGAGCTAGATTCTAGTTTTAGTTCATCTTCTATACAAAAATGATCCAAAATTGTGATAAAACTGAAATATTATTTTAGATTGTGCCTCCATACATGTAGGGTGGCACTTTCTATAAGAGATCTATTAAAAGTAAAAAAACAAATTATTTTGAACAATAGGTTATCAAACTGTTTTCTGAAGTATTCCATGTATTGCTAGTGTGAACTAAAGATATTTGTTGCTAACAGCATAAGCTGACAGCTGTGAAACCTGACAGTATGCAAGGACTTGGAGGCAGGGCTTTGTTAGAAAGTTTCAAAACTAGATAGAACCACAGGAGACAATCTCTAGGAGCATGACAAAGATCACTTCTGGGCAGCAGTAAGCCTGTAGCTAACACACATGCATCATTTTAAATAGCAGATGAACAGAAAATGTCTTCTTTGTATGAAGGACAGAAAAAGCCAGGAAGAAGTGAATGGTCTAATCCCTGCTTCATTACCATAAATATAACAAAAATGTGTACTTTCTACAGATATTGGTCTGAGTGCCACTTGTTTCACTGGGAAGGCTCTGCTGTCAGATGGCTTCACAAGTTCTCACCCAAATTATAGACTCCAGTTATGTATATTCCAAATTGATCCGATACTTCATCTTTAATAGGTTAGAGGTAATAAACAAGTCTAACACAACCAACATCCAACTGATTGGAGAGCAGCACTTTTTCCCCCCATTTGTTTTTAAGAAGGGAAAAAAAAGGCCTCTGTACCATGCAGTTTCATTTGTCTAACCTTCTAGAGGCTCCCATTACAAGCATGAACCTCCATTTGAATTAAGCGCAAATAGAAACTTTATGTTTTCACTTCCATAGATGTAGGACTATGCAAAGGAAAACAGGTGTCGTGGTTTAACCCGGCTGGCAGCTAAACACCACGCAGCCGTTCGCTCACCCTCCCCCCTCCCTCTCTGGGACGGGGGAGAGAAATGGAAAGTGAAGCCCGTGAGTTGAGATAAAGACAGTTTAATAAGACAGGAAAATAATAATAACAATAATAATAATGATGATACAATGGTGATAATACGAAAGTAATAATAGTATGTACAAACAAGTGATGCACAATGCAATTGCTCACCACCCGCTGACCGATGCCCAGCCTAACCCCGAGCAGTCCGGCCCCCTCCCCCCGGCTAGCCACCCCTATATATTGTTTAGCATGACGTCAGATGGTATGGAATACCCCTTTGGCTAGTTTGGGTCACCTGTCCTGGGTCTGTCCCCTCCCAGCTCTTACTGCACCCCCCAGCCTGCCCGTTGGCAGGACAGAGCAAAGGCTGAGATGTCCTTGGCTTAGTGTAAGCACTGCTCTGCAACAATTAAAGCATCGGGGTGTTATCAGCACTCTTCTCATCCTAAGCCAAAACACAGCATTCCACCAGCTACTAGGAAGAAAATTAATTCTGTGCTAACTGAAACCAGGACATCTATCCACCCCTTATTCCATACCATTTATGTCATGCTCAGGTTACACTCTTTTCCATACATTCTAATTAGTCACCTATAGTAATCATGGTAGTGATAATATACAGTATAATATACTATTTAACATGGTGCAATTCAGTTCATGGGCTATTCTCACCCAGTATTAAATCTCCTTGAGGTACACACCGGACCTCTCCGTTCTTTTGCATTACCCACCAAGTATATCCAGGTCCCTGAGCGAAAACAATTCCACGAATAGGTTTGCCTTTTCCTGAGGCAGGAGTAGCCCAGACTGTTTTACCCAGCATATTTTTTACATGCACTACAGGAACTTTATCCCCATCTACAGTACGTAACAGGTTTGATTGGGCAGGTCCAGCTCGGTTGGTAGATCCCCTAGTATTGACTAACCAGGTGGCCTTTGCCAAATGCGTATCCCAGTTTTTGAACGTCCCAGCGCCCATTGCTTTCAAGGTAGTCTTTAACAGGCCATTGTATCGTTCAACTTTCCCGGAGGCTGGTGCATGATAGGGGATGTGATACACCCATTCAATACCATGTTCTTTGGCCCAAGTGTCTACAAGGTTGTTTCGGAAGTGAGTCCCATTGTCTGATTCTATTCTTTCTGGGGTGCCATGTCGCCATAGGACTTGCTTTTCAAGGCCCAGGATGGTGTTCCGGGCGGTAGCATGAGGCACAGGATATGTTTCCAGCCATCCGGTGGTTGCTTCCACCATTGTAAGTACGTGGCGCTTGCCATTGCGAGTTTGAGGGAGTGTGATGTAATCAATCTGCCAGGCCTCTCCATATTTATATTTCAGCCATCGTCCTCCATACCAAAGAGGCTTTGACCGTTTGGCTTGCTTGATTGCAGCACATGTTTCACAGTCATGAATAACCTGTGCTATAGCGTCCATGGTCAAGTCCACCCCTCGATCACGAGCCCATCTGTATGTTGCATCTCTACCTTGATGGCCTGAGGTGTCATGGGCCCATCGGGCTATAAATAATTCACCTTTATGCTGCCAATCCAGGTCCACCTGAGCTACTTCAATCTTAGCAGCCTGATCCACCTGCTGGTTGTTTTGATGTTCTTCAGTAGCCCGATTCTTGGGCACATGAGCATCTACGTGGCGTACTTTCACAGCCAGGTTCTCTACCCGAGCAGCAATATCTTGCCACAATGCAGCAGCCCAGATAGGTTTGCCCCTACGCTGCCAGTTGTTTTGCTTCCATTGCTGTAACCATCCCCACAGGGCATTTGCTACCATCCATGAATCGGTGTAGAGATAGAGAACTGGCCATTTTTCTCGTTCAGCAATGTCTAAAGCCAGCTGAATGGCTTTCACTTCTGCAAACTGACTCGATTCACCTTCTCCCTCAGCAGCTTCTGCAACTCGTCGCGTAGGACTCCATACAGCAGCCTTCCATCTCCGATGCTTCCCCACAATACGACAGGACCCATCAGTGAACAGGGCATATTTCTTTTCATTCTCTGGCAACTGGTTGTACAGTGGGGCTTCTTCAGCACGACCCACCTCCTCCTCTGATGATATCCCAAAGTATTTGCCTTCTGGCCAGTCCATGATCACTTCCAATATTCCTGGGCGACTGGGGTTTCCTATTCGAGCCCGCTGAGTAATCAGTGCAACCCACTTGCTCCATGTAGCATCAGTTGCATGATGCGTAGAGGGGACCCTTCCCTTGAACATCCAGCCTAGTACCGGTAATCGGGGTGCTAGGAGGAGCTGCGCTTCAGTACCGACCACCTCCGAAGCAGATCGAACTCCTTCATATGCTGCCAATATCTCCTTTTCAGTTGGAGTATAGCGGGCCTCAGATCCTCTGTATCCCCGACTCCAAAACCCCAGAGGCCGACCTCGAGTTTCCCCAGGTTCTTTCTGCCAGAGGCTCCAGGTGGGGCCGTTCTCCCCGGCTGCAGTGTAGAGCACATTCTTTACATCTGGTCCTGTTCGAACTGGCCCAAGGGCTACTGCATGGACTATTTCCTGCTTGATTTGTTCAAAGGCTTGTCGTTGTTCAGGGCCCCATTCAAACTCATTCTTCTTACGAGTTACTTGGTAGAGTGGGTTTACAATCAGACTGTAATTTGGGATGTGCATTCTCCAAAACCCCACAACACCTAGGAAAGTCTGTGTTTCTTTTTTGTTAGTTGGTGGAGACATAGCTGTTATTTTGTTGATCACATCCATTGGGATTTGACGACGTCCATCTTGCCTGGTAGACATAAAATATCTTCCTTGAAGGGATACCTTTCCCTTACAGCTGAGAGGAGACGCCTCCAGAGGCTGGTGGGTCGTGCTCCATCTGCAATTGCTTTGTCAATGCCGGCGTCTCGAGCAAGGGATCCCAGCCTCTTGGCTTCCCTGCCGTCTAATTCCACACAATTGGCTCCAGAGTCCCAGCACCGGAGCAGCCAGGTGACAAGCTGCTCACCTATACAGCGACCAAAATCTTTTCGCACATCTCGTAGCTCGCGCTCGTTTAGGCTTCGGGTAGTTACTGTTGCTCTTTCGGCATCCTCATCTTCCTCCTCCTGAATCCTTGACGGCCCAGCGTCGTCATCATCTTCGTCATCTCTATACTTAGTTTTGGCAGAAGCCTTACCTGGATTGGCAGAAGACTCTCTGCGTTCTAAACGACTTGAATTTCTATACCATATTTTCACCTTCTCTACAGGGGCAGCTTGCACTGCTACTGCTCGTTTCTCTGACTTTGTTACAGGGTCTGCCACAGGGGTTGGAATGCCCTCTGCAGGGTCAACTTGCACTGCTACAGCTCGTTTCTCTGACACGGCCACAGGAGCTGGAGCGGCTACAGGAGCTGGAGCAGTTGCAGGAACCGGAGCTGTAGCGGCTACAGGAGCTGGAGTTGGAGCTGGAGCAGTTGCAGGAGCTGGGACTGGAGCGGCTTCAGGAGCTGGAGCTGGAGCGACTTCAGGAGCTGGGACTGGAGCAGTTGCAGGAACTGGGACTGGAGTAGCGGCCGGAGCTGGAACTGGAGCGACTGCAGGAACTGGGACTGGAGCAGCTGCAGGAGCTGGAGCTGGAGCGGCTTCAGGAGCTGGAGCTGGAGCAGCTTCAGGAGCTGGGACTGGAGCAGTTGCAGGAACTGGGACTGGAGCAGCGGCCGGAGCTGGAACTGGAGCGACTGCAGGAACTGGGACTGGGGCGGCTTCAGGAGCTGGGACTGGAGCGGCTGCAGGAGCTGGGACTGGAGCGGCTGCAGGAGCTGGGACTGGAGCGGCTGCAGGAGCTGGGACTGGAGCGGCTGCAGGAGCTGGGACTGGAGCGGCTGCAGGAGCTGGGACTGGAGCGGCTGCAGGAGCTGGGACTGGAGCATCTGCAGGAGCTGGGACTGGAGCGGCTGCAGAGTCCACCGTAGGGGTCACAGTGGCCGTTGGATCTGTCATGGGACTTGGAGTGGCCGCAGGGTCTGTCACTAAGTTGATAGCAGTATCCATGGCAGCTCGATAGGCGTAAGCCAGGCCCCAGCATGTTACAATGATTTGTGTTACTTTGGAACTTCCCGAATCGCGACACCTTTTATTCAAGCATTCTGCCAGTTTTTGAGGATTTTGCACTTGTTCAGGGGTGAATTTCCAAAACACTGGGGGTGCCAACTGGTCTAGATGCCTGCCCATATCCTCCCATACTCCCTGCCACCCACAACTATACTGCCTCCGGGCAGATCTCCGGATGAGCTTCCTAAGTAGTTGTTTAACTTTAAGCAGAACCTGAAGTGCATTCAGGAGGCAGAACAACAGGACTATGCTGGTCTGAGTATCCCAAGGATATTCAATATCTTGGAGAGCTATTGTAATAAACTCGGAGGATAAGAGGGTGGTGAAGGAGGAAGGGAGAGTGATCAAGGAGGGTACAGGGGTGGTGAAGGAGAAAGGGAGAGTGATCAAGTAAGAAAAATTATCTTCCCCTTTCCCCTCCACAGATTGACTCCCTAATGAAAAAAGGCAACAGATACAATTGCTAATAGTTTCCAAAATACAGTTTCCAAAGTATAGAATCGAAGATGTTACTGAGTACAAATACCAGGTTAGAGTCATGGCCAGATATTTCATCATCTCATAAGCCACTGATACAACACACAGTACCATAATGGTCTGAAACCAGGGCCCGGAGAGGATAAACAACATGACAGAGAGCACATACGGAAAATAACGTGCTATAATACTCAATTTGGAAAACAGGCGCAGCACAGTTGAGATTAAAGCAATCAGCATTATGACAAGTGACTATTAAGCAGGTCTAATACTTATACCAATTTTAGTTTAACACACTCTGGTCAGATCTGCCGTTATCTCAACCTTTCGAGCCCCACGTTGGGCGCCAAAAAGACTGTCGTGGTTTAACCCGGCTGGCAGCTAAACACCACGCAGCCGTTCGCTCACCCTCCCCCCTCCCTCTCTGGGACGGGGGAGAGAAATGGAAAGTGAAGCCCGTGAGTTGAGATAAAGACAGTTTAATAAGACAGGAAAATAATAATAACAATAATAATAATGATGATACAATGGTGATAATACGAAAGTAATAATAGTATGTACAAACAAGTGATGCACAATGCAATTGCTCACCACCCGCTGACCGATGCCCAGCCTAACCCCGAGCAGTCCGGCCCCCTCCCCCCGGCTAGCCACCCCTATATATTGTTTAGCATGACGTCAGATGGTATGGAATACCCCTTTGGCTAGTTTGGGTCACCTGTCCTGGGTCTGTCCCCTCCCAGCTCTTACTGCACCCCCCAGCCTGCCCGTTGGCAGGACAGAGCAAAGGCTGAGATGTCCTTGGCTTAGTGTAAGCACTGCTCTGCAACAATTAAAGCATCGGGGTGTTATCAGCACTCTTCTCATCCTAAGCCAAAACACAGCATTCCACCAGCTACTAGGAAGAAAATTAATTCTGTGCTAACTGAAACCAGGACAACAGGTACTGGTGCTGACCTCTTTCTAGCCGATGATCTACTGTACCACACCAAATTAAGAAAAAGCAAACACCACACAATATATAAGAAAGAGTATTGTCCATAGGACAACTGAGGCAGACTGGTAAGATCTTTATTGGCATACCCAGCCTGAATGCTAAAACTAAAGAAATACCAAGATTCTGCACAGTTGGTTCTTGGGTGAGCCATGCAGAAGTCTGTAAAGAAGAGGTTAAAGGGGTTGTGACAGTTCATTCTGGAAAGTGAAAGCTGGTAATCATTCATCAGTTTTCAAGTTTGTAAGTGGTAAATTAAAGGGGTATGGTGTACCTTTTTCTCCACTTCTGCTGGTAGTAAAGTATTGGCTTACATCACAGATTTAAGATAGAAATGTTCCCCATCTCTAATGCTAAAAGCTAGGATATATGACTACAAGAGGATTTAGAACCTCTCTATCACAAGAGGTTCTTAAGAAGAGGTTAGACAAACACTTGTGAGAACTGACAGTTGCAATCAATCCATTTATATTTAGACAGTTATATGGAAAACACAGCCCCTTCAAGTCCTTTCCACATCTCTTCTCTCCAATTTGCCTGTCAAGGATTTGCAGAGTTTACTTCACCAGCATAACTTGAACATCTCACACTTTTGCCATGCTACAGCCAGTTTAATGGCAAAGGATAAGCAACTTTCAAAAAGTTACTACAAATTGGGATAAGAGACCGTGAATAGCAGAACTAATTTTCACCAAAGGAGCAGGCTGCAGCATTGTGCTGCATGTGTTTCACCATCCGCAGTTCATAGCCCAGAGCAAATAAACTTATGAAGCCAACAGTAACAAAAAGGTGAAGGAAAACACTTAAGATCTGCAAAGATGTGATTAAAAAGCTTCCTTTTTCGCTGAATCCCAGCTGCCTGCCAACGGCACTGAGAGGCAGAAGTATAGAAACACTGATAGAACACTGTAGGACCCCAGAAAGTGCTTTCAGCATAGGCCAGGAGTGGAAACCAGCAAGAACTTCACGTCTCAATTTACCAGTTACTGACCTGCAAAACTTGACAAATTTGGCCAGTGTGAAAGCCTCTCAGGGAGGCACATCAACAGAAAGCAGAAGCAGCAGAAATAAGAGCAGGCAGAAATAAAAACATTCAAAAGCAAGAGGTGCAGTGAGGACTCTATGTTAAAAAAGCTAGCACAGAAGAACACCACATGCTGACATAACATTACGCACACTTCTGAGCAATGCAGTACATGACAATATTTTTGTTAATCATTGTCCATAGCTTCATAACCACGTCCATTATGGCTACCAAGCAACTATGTAACTTCTGATCAGAATCAGGGTAGATAAACCTCAATGTTAATTTGAACTGGGTTATACCAGATGAATTGATAGTGACTCACTTCAGAGACCATAGCTTAACAAAATAATAACAAAACTTAACAAAATTTTGTTCTCCCATCTGAGGTAGTATTATTATTAGGAGTTGGAAAGTTTCCTACACTTGTGCCTTGCTGAAAACATGCAATCTTGTGACCATGCTGTCCTAGTTTTCAGGTATTGTTATCCTGCTGCATAGGGCAATGCTTGGAATCATTTCAAAGCTAAAATTCAGGGAAACAAAATCCTGTCTTTGAAAAACTTCATGGAAGGAACACTCAGAACAGTTATCCGGGGCTTACAGTGGCCTCTGCAGAAATCCGCTGAAGAATACAACTTCCTGCTGGCCAGGAACTGCCAGCAGAAATAGGCAAGAAGGTGGGAAAGAGCTTTAGAAGTCATTTGAGCCTGACGCTTGGGTGAGCACCATACTCGCTCTGCCCTAGCTGAACCTTAGTAAAGAGCTGAGAGAACAAGATTTGATGCTTAATGTGGGTTAAAAAAGTGGAGGGGATGAACCACAGACACTTGCCTCATTCTTCTGACTGTAACGAAGATGGTAATTTCTAATAGCCAAGGGAAATCTTAAATGAGCACAAGCAGATCCATCAAAATTCACCTTTCAAGCCATAAACTAATTCTAATACAAAACTGCAATAAAATCCTGAGCATAATCAGAAACAGGCCAACTGCAACTGGATATGTAGATACAAGCCAGACTTAGCTACAGTACTTCTTACATCAGTCACAGCTACGCAGAAGAAAGTACAGAACTTAAAAGGATTCCTTATGCTTTGCCAGGTCACCTTTTCCCTCTAACATTTTAGCAAATAAGAGAAACCCAGCACTTCAGCACACAGTTGGTTTCTCCTGTCTCAGGAGATGAGCTGATTAGACTGCCACTTTAATACTTTTGAACCTTTAATGCATTCCTGTCCCTACATCCTCCTGCTAGGAAAGCAAAAACATCAGTCATCACAAAAACTAGGGATTTTAGCTATTTTATTTGCTTACTCTTACTTATAAACTACTACCAAAATTCAAAACTAAGGCTTTGACTGTAGGACCCACCTGGCACTACAGCAGATCCCTTGCCAGAGGGCTAACTGCTTACAACGGTATATTTACAGACTACAAGAACATAGGATTTCTCCTTGCATTGAGAGAAAGGACTCCATTCCTCCAAGATCTTTTTGGTTCCACGTACATCAGATAAGGTTTTACTAATTCACATGGAAGGAGTTACACAGAATGAAGAGACTATACCTGACCTTACTTTTTCAGTATACATACACACTTAAATTATTTCACACTGTTATGAGAACATGACAGAGGAAACTGAAAACAGCAGTATTTCTTTTCTTCTTTTTTTTTTTTTTTTTTTTTTTAAATCTATCCTACTTGATTCAGCTCTGCTGCATATTACTACCCCAAATTCTCTTTTTGTGAGCTCAGTGTGAGTTCATATTAAAAGCAATTAATTTCCTCCACAATTTCTCTGAGTTTGCTATTACAGCACCTGGATGTTTTATGGCATTCTAAAACATCATTTTCACAACATACCTGTAATAATAACAAATAGCACAATACTTAATATTAAAACATGTCCTGAAGAAATTGAGGTTTTAAAAAACAAAACAACTTACTATTAATGCTGGGTACTCATCCTGAAAACGCTGAAAAGTGCTTTTTCAGGATACTTGCTACATAGTGCTCCTCCCATCCTCAAAGCCCAGCTACTATTAACTTCAGCTGCAGCTGTAAGTACTCAGTGCTTCTGAAAAATCAAACACTTAGGTCTCAAGTCATCAACCCAGAAAATGAGAGCCACCTGTGAAAAGCTGTATTTCTCTGCTGCGACTGGTGCTGTATTAGCAGAAATGATTTTTCACAGCTGCTTAGCTGTGACTAAGGCTAGGCAAAATAGCCATTTGTTTTGTGGAATATATTTTATTTTTTAAGGAAAGTTGTAAACTATTTAGAAGCTCAGGTTGAATTCAGTTAATATAGAGCTTGGTGAACGGGAAGGCTCTACAGAAGGCTTTCCTCTGAAGCAGCCCTGGCTGTGGAGAAGTGCCTGGAGCAGCCAGCCCTGCCACTGCTGTGTGGCTGTGAATGCTCCAGGGACTTTAGCTGGTTCTCTGTGAGGAGGAAAAAGTAGGGTACAAAGAGTTTACTCAGACCATGGAAGTAAACAGTATTTCCCACATGTGAGCAACTTCCCATCTCACTACAGAGCAGTACAGGCCTGAGCTGGAGCAGGCCTGGGTTAGGAGGAGTCTGTAGAGCCCTGATGGCTCCTTGTCTACAGCAGCTAGGATCCACCACACCAAGTAGAGGCTGTACTAGCTCACAGGAAAGTGACTTTGCTTCCGTTCAAAAATTACTCCTGGACAGCCTTAAAGTTGTGATCTTTAAGAACGCAAGAGCCACAAGAGCTTGTGTTCAAGATGTAACAGTAACAAGCTAGTCATTCCCGCTTAGCTCTTCACAAGGGAAAGTCCTGTACTGATTCTCTCCCCACAAGGAGAAAAATGGGATATTCATTGGGTTTAAAGTATTCAGAGGTTTTAGACCACTTTACAATTCACCCATTATCTTATTCTAGGTGATGTTCTTCTTTTCACGTTTGCCTTCAAGATGCTTTCTCATGCTTTGATTTTTCTGGCCTCACTTTTACCAAAGCTCAAGTCTTCCGGTATGTAAGCTTTCCTCGTAACCAAGCCGTAGGAATAATTCAAACTGCACCCTAAGGACCACAGCTTAATATTTATTCTTTCAGAATTATGGTTGTAGAGGTACATGACTTGCACTTCCAGCATATATAATCTTGCTGCTACTCAGAGTATTTATGTCTCCACTATAAATCTCTTGTCTCTGTCATTAAGTACTGGCCAGTGCCTCTAGCTACCCACAACAAGGAATTACAATAGTAAAATCTGACTTACTACTGGCAATATGCTGAAAGTAACATTTTTAGAGGAATTCTGTTCAACTAAAGTAGCTGATTAAAGTTTATAAAACTAAATGATGATGTGTACTCTTTACCTCTTCTATTGCTAATCACTATTAATTCCCTTTTTATTCATATTTAGGTATAACAATTCTATTAATAAGTTGCATAAAACATTCAGACCGATGAACAGAAAAGTGTTATTTTGTGCTGGAAGACCACTGTCATTTGTATTTATTGTTTATATAATTGTTTTAATAAATGACATATTATCCTTCACAATGCTTCTACAATAAATTTTCTTCAGTTATAAACCAAAAATTATTTACAATTTGTTTATTGAGCACTAATTTGCTTATGGAGTCCTTTACTTTTTCTTTTTTGGGAAGTTGTCTGGAATGCTTTTCTTGCATTTCCTTAGTCACCCATATTGCTAGGTAGCTGCTGAACTAGTCACCTGTAGATCTGAATCTGTCACTTCTCTGTTGTGAAAAACACAGGCTTACATATATTTTCTCTTTTGCCCTTCATGTCTGACCTCTGCTTTTAGATGCTTGTTGCGTTCTTGGTAGCCAGAATATCAAAAGTTCCAGGAGACTGTCCATCTCTGTGCAGTAATACTTGATTTGCTAGCACTGGCTTGGTGCTTACAGTCACATTTTCAGCTATTGCTGGCTTCAAAAGTTCATTTGCTGTAAACAAGATAGTCTGTGTATGCTGTGACATGAGCTGTACTGGAATGCTGCCTTTGCCTTCTGGTGGTGTTTTTCTCTAGTGTACTGATTCTTTCTACAGGCTTTGTTATTCTGATATGCTCCCACTTACCTATCTCTCTCCATCTGGAGGGGAAAAAAAAAAAAAAAAAAAAAAAAAAAAAAAAGAACCACCAAAACCCAAGGTTTTGGCAGTCCTGACAATTTTTTTTTCTGCCTTGTCATTGTGGAAGCTGTGCTGCAAAGAGGATTAGATACGTTCAAGCTCCTGACAAGAAAACTGAGGCCCATTAACAGTAATAACACTTGACGCGCTCTGTTGTTCATTATGCTATCAGGTTACAATCAAGAATTTCCTCAGCCAAACATTCTAGTGTCGTCTGTGTCAGTATCTAACACCCTTGAGGCCTTATAGAGCTAAATGAATGTCACTGGCACTGCCATGGCAATAGGAAAAAATGCAAATGTCCTTCATAGCTTGGTGGATCAGCTGAAAGGCATCCAGAAGATCAAAAAAAATTTTATTTTTTTTTTTGCAAACTGTTAATAGAAAGCATCCTAAATGGAAGCATCTAACACCGAATCCCTTATGTTTATGATTGCTAGCTTGTTAACAATTTTCAGTTAGGAATAATTTCATATGGAGTTAAAAATCAGTCAGTCAATAGCTATGAATTTACCTGTGTTTCTATAAGAGTTGTTGATTCCATCTGATGATTGTTCTTAAGACTTCCACTTTCCTCCAAGCTATCAACTTGGTTTGGTTTCTTCTTCCAAAGCCACTTGTTGTAATATTTCTGCAGGATTGATCTCCTAATATTAATTTAAAGAAAATTGCTTCAATCTTTTGCCTATTATATCCAGGTGATTTTGGTTTTTATAAAAGGCCACCTGCATTACAGCATGAGGACATACACATTTCTATATACTGCAGACGTTTGTCATTGTAAAGGCATAGGCTTGGATATGTATCTAGTACTGATATCAAGCTATTATTACCCAATTCATTCTTCTCTATCCACATGTTCTGGCAGATTTTTATTTCTTAATTCTAAAGTTGATGTCCAGATTTTTATTTATGCAATTTTTCTTCTGTGTTTCACAGCTGCAGCCCAAGAAGTAAGAAGCTCATGTAAGCTGAATTCATTTCCCATGTAACATATGCTTCATGTTTGCTTCTACTTGGAAATCATTGTTTAATCCAGACGTTGTACAAGCAGTTACAAAAATGTCACGCAGTGGCCAGCATTTTGAATGATAGGGTTACCAGGAAGCAAGTAGTTTGCATGTTGCATTTGCACAAATTGGCCACATGGCATAGAGCAAATAGCCCACTAAGAATCAAAAGGCATCTAAAGCATTAAAAGCAAACATGTTATTTAAAATAGTTGAGTGGCTTGCTTGACAGTTATTCCTTCCAGAAATTAGTTATTTTTGTCAAGGTAAAGAGACATGCTGATAAAACTATTTTAAATGGTCATAACTTGTCATCAAATTTTGCATCTGCAAAATTTGCAGTAGTGCAAATATTATTATTTATTGATTTGCAAACTCTAATTTGCATGCTGCATATGTTCATGCACTTTCAACAAGATGCAGAAATGATAAGGAGGAAAACAACAGGCAGCGTAGTACTATTTTGCACTCCTAAAAGATAAACATCATGATATCTTAGAAAATAAATATTTATAAATAAACATCTGCTTTGATTTTTAATGGGGGTGGGGAGGGGGGAGGAATGAACACATCAGTGTTAGTCTAGCATTGCTAGACTAGGTTCCCTTGTCTATCTGTCCAGCAGCTTGATAAGAACTGACCACTGGATCAGCCCAAAGACCCCACAGATCAGTAACCTTTATTAGGCAGTAACCAGAGTATTTTGCAAGGAAAATGTGGCTTAAGATTCACTTTGGTACATTTCCAGCTGGAAGCAAACAATATACTAGGAGTTCCCAAAAAAC
The DNA here is from genome assembly GCF_009819795.1 of Aythya fuligula. Classification (NCBI taxonomy): domain Eukaryota; kingdom Metazoa; phylum Chordata; class Aves; order Anseriformes; family Anatidae; genus Aythya; species Aythya fuligula. The sequence continues at coordinate 94,864,018 of NC_045560.1, read as the reverse complement.
TGTAAGATCTTATTAGACTGCACTTAGATTTTTAGGCATAATTTTTTCCTCCCTTCCCCTTGCAGTCTTGTAAATGAAGAAATTTTAGCTGGCCAAACTCAGGGTGAGTGCACATGGGTATGAAAATACTTTTCTTTGAAGAAACACTGAAAGAGCAGTAAATGACTCTGTAAGATTCGTCCTTTACTGTCCAACCCAAGTCATCTTGTGGTAGGATGAGGCTAGGGTGCATTGTCCTCTAGGTCCTCTTGTATTTTGGTTTCTGAGGGTAGGAGTTTTGAGGCTGTGTACTTTACCAGACTACCACATCTGCATAGTTGAGGTGCCAGCACTTCAGAGCATGAAGCAAACACAGACTGCAGCTAACATGCAGCCTGCGAGCGTAGTGCTGTATTGGCAGTGTTTGCTACAAGATGTGAGTAGTCTCTTAATTGAAAAGCTGTGTTACATTCACTTACTGCATTACAAATTCTATGAGAACGTTTGAGGAGGTGGAAAAAGCGTTGGTATTGTGCCTTATCTTGAAAAGAGTCGTGAAACTGGTATTGTGACTATTAATTTAAAAGGATTTCCCATCTCAGTCTTCCTATGAAGATTCTGTTTCTTTCAATGAATGGAAAAAAAAAAAATCTGAAAAAATTATTTGAAGACTGGTTTCAGTCTTCTTTTTTGTCACTTGTTTTCACCAGCAGCTGTAGTTGGAAATCAGCACTTTTAGCAGCTAAAAAACAGTCAACCAAAAAGCAGAAGGCTTTTTGTTAAAAAGAGATTTTTCAATGAATAAACTGAAAAAGCAGAATTAAAAAAAAAAATTATCCTGGAAAAAAAAAAAAAAGTTTTGAATATCAGTAGTAGCTATTGCATCAAAACCATTACTACTTTGAATCTGAAGCTATTTTTTTTTATATACAAATTTTTTGGCTAGTGTACTAAAATTCATCTAACTGGGTTGAATTAAGTTTTTATTTTGGAGCCAGAGAATGGAAAGATTATCCTGAAAGCAATGGGCACTGTTACATCCCAGGCAGAATTCATATCAAGCATTCAAAAATCTAGTTTACTTTATACAGCAGACAAAGTAATTACAGGCACAATTTCCTGAGTACATATTAAGATGATTTTATTTTCATAACTAGCACTGAAGGTGTTAATACAATGTGTTGATTGTTCTAGAAAGAAATAGCCTGGAACAGATGCCCTAAACCATTGGAAATCATCAGGACAGACCCATAAGTTGTCTTTCTCAACTTTTTTTTTTTATGGGAGATGTAGGCAGGTCCATGCTTCACAGCTTGGTCTTAGCCAGCTCAGTGAATTAGTTGCAGCAAAGTGTGCCCAGTCCCCTCTGTCTCTAGGATTTTTTTTTTTTCCCGTCACTGGTGCTCTGGTCCCTGCTCTTCCCCACAGCTTGTTGCCCTATTCCCCTTCTGCTGGACAGACCTCTGTCCAGCTTGCCCAGAAAGAGCAGTCTTTTGTCCCCACAGAAGCCTTGCCCAAACAAATTGTCCCAATTAAAGAAATGAAAGAAGAAATAATAAAGCAAAAATAAAACCCTGAAATAAACAAACAAACAAACAAAAAAAAACATTCTATATGAAATATAACATTGGTGATGCTTCCCGGCCACATTTTATTCCATCCCCTTCTCACATTTTTTTTTCCAGTCTCTCAGTAAAACTGAGATAGTTTTCTTTCTTTCTTTGCAGACCCTTCCACACAATTCAGAAATTCAGCCTTAACTTATTGCTCCTCTTCTCCTTCTGCATTCGCTTACCTCCTCATCTTTTCCTCCTCCTACAGCTCATTCTACTCAATATGGATCTGTGTTCTGCCATCTCTTCTTAAACCAGCTCTTGATTCTGCTTGCCTGCTCGGTTACTTCTTCCATCTGTAAATTTTATGTCACGTTGAATTTTGCAGGATGTGTCATTGGCTATGCAATGAAAGACTCCAGTCAGAAAAACAAAATTTCAGTTAAGAAAAAATCCATTTTTGACTTTCAGAAAAGTGTTTTCTGTGTGAATTGGAGGGGAAAAGAGAGACATTTTCTTTGTAAAAACTGTAATGTTTTTGTATAGTTATTTCTTTATTATTATGGCTAGCTTCTGTTATCGCTGCTATTCATGTTACCTTATTCACTGTTTAACATATTGTTTTTCTACTTTATTGCCCTTACAGTTTGTAACTCCCAAATAATTCCATATACAGTTAATTCAAGTCTTGTCTCTTCCCCGTCAACAGAAGCTTTTTATCGTCCCTACAAAAATCTTCATATTTCCATGCACCAGGTTACAGAGAAAGATTTACGTACCAAAATGCATTCTATCAAATACTTCCTTTAAGTCTGCCCCAACAGGGCACTTATAAATCTTTCTGCACCTGTCAATCTGGTTTAACCTTTTTTTGTATATATATATACACTAATTGCTCATAATGTTTTTCTCTTGCATTGGCCTCATGCCACTGTTACCATAGATTTTGTACCAAGACAGGATTTCTGGCCTAGGAATATCTTTTTGGTTCCTCAAGACACATCCTGTGAAACAGTACTCTTTTTGAGCCCCTATTTGTTACCACAGCATAAAGAACTTTAGGTATTTTAGTCACCAGGTCTTAAACTATTTTGTGACTACAAACAAATTTGTCACTGCCTCTCTATGCCAAGAAGTACTTCATTTAAACCCCAGTTCTGATCTGGTTGCTCACAGAGAATGCAGTTCTAAAGGAAGCAAATGTCCTTTAAAGTTGAGTTAAAAGAAAAAGCAAGCAGAACAATAAATAAGTATCCATTTTATTTTATTTTATTTTATTTTATTTTATTTTATTTTATTTTATTTTATTAAAATGAGAGCTGTTGTAAGTGTCAAACTGGAAAAAGGGCTACAGAGAAAGTCAAAAGGTTAGAAGTAGTTACAGAAGAGAGTGAAATTCTGCTGGAATAAAATTTATACATAGAAGCTTACATGACTTACAGAAGGAGTTTGCAATAGGAGGCATCTAGTACTTTCTTAATATCCTTAAAAATAATATGTACTGTATGGAATTAGGATGGGTTCTAAAGTTACTTTTTTTTTTTTTTTTTTTTTTTTTTTGAGTAATTAGTCACCTATGCTTTAAAAAACTCATTTTTTAACAATACTATCATTAAATTAAACAACTAAAAATGGATTTTAAAAGTAGTAATGAAGCAAATCTCATATATTGACCTCAACACCTTTGTGGAGACCAGCTATGTCTCCTTGCCTAAAAGTCAATCTGTGCACACAGAGATGGCACAGATCTCTCCTCTGCTGTCATCCCTGTCACCAGCAGTGAATGTGACGTGTGCTGCTGATACTCATCTAAATCCACAAACATGAAAGAAAAGATGAAGCTAGGCCACAATTGCCTTCCTTCTGTACATTCCTTCTGTTACTTTGTCAACTGTGAACTTCAGATGAAGTTCCATTTTTGTGGAACTTGTAAGAACAGACATTTTAAAAAATATCTTACAGTATTTGTCAAGCATTTCTCAAACACAAGGATGCTGTGGTTAGACTGTAATGTAAATATATGTGATTAGGCTGGAAGAGGGATGATATTATTCCCTTCTATTTGACACTGTGTCTGGAATACTCTCCCAAAAAAGTCTAGGTACCAGGGCCGTCAGTCCAACAGGGAGAGGCTGAGGAAGCTGTGTCACGACACAGCAGCTACCTAACAGTACTTGAAAAAGTAACAGTCCTGAATACCTCTTGTGTTGCATATGATGATGCAGTGATGGGCAATGGCTACATATTTCAGCCTGGGAGATCTCTCTGGGTATTAGGAATAATGTTTTCACTGGAGCAGTACTGAGGCAGGTGGCCTGGGGAGGCTGTTGAGCCTCCATTCTGGAAGCTTTTGAGGCTTTACTAACCAGAGCCATGGTTGTCCTACCGTAATGTTGGCAAGGGCAACTGCTTAGAGCAAGAAGTTAGACTAGATGACCTCCAGACGTGCCTTCAAATCAGTGTTTCAGTGATTCTGATGAGGTATGCACAAAGCTGGACAAAGCCTGTACTAGCATATTTGAAAGCAGACTCCCAGCTAAAAGTTACACATACTACAAATACCTATTGACAGATATCCACATATGTTACAAACCCATTAAGAATACTGATCAAAATGTTTCCTAACATATTTTTGCTTTAAAGAATTTTAGTATTTTCTGTACACTTCTGTCTAACATTTCTGCTGTAGTCAGTTCAGCTCTTGTTTGAAATCTTCATGTAATGGCACAAGTAAGGAGGGACAGGAAAGAATAATATTTAAATCCATAAAAGGTGCTATAGAGCTTGAATGGTAGTTACACCTGAAACATAAATGTACCCTATCTCTGACCAACCCTAGAGACGTACTTTAAAGACGTACTTTGAGATATGAGCACTATCCAACTTTAATAACTGTTTTAAATTAAAATGGAATAAAACTGTTCTGAACACACCTCCTCACATTGATCCTTATTCAAAAAGAATTAAAACATATTCATGGCTTTCAATGGTAGTACTTTCTCTGAAGACTGATTCAGAGATTTACATAAGTGGGCTCACTCACATACTTGAAGCCAGTTCTCATTTGTGTTGTCTACCCTCAACTGCTTTAACTCTCATTCTTCTTTTTAAAGGTATGCATGCAGAGAAGACAGGAGAGACATTCCATTCAACTCACAAAGTGGCTTTGCCATCTATATGCTATTCAGATTTTCTAAAATAAAATAAACCCACTAGCTTAAAAACAAACAATATACATTTTCTACTGATAAAGTAAACTAGAAAAAATGAGAAGTATGTGCACTGTCCCTAGAGACACAGGGAAGAGGTCCATCATTTTCACATGTATAACACCTGTGCTACTCCAGAAACAAAACAGCATATGGAAAGCTTCTTTCCAGCAGTACTAAAGGTCAAAGAAAGCATATTTTAGAACTCTTTCTGGTTAACATCTACCAACATCCCTCCACTATTCTTGAACCTACTTTTCCTTGTCCAGATCTCCTAGCCTTTACATTAATTACTTGAAAGTCTGGGCTATCCAGGGAAGGGATTTTCATATCACAGTACATCCAAAGGAACCTTGGATGCATGAAATGCATGAAATCTTCTTCTTTTGAGAAGGAGAAGGGAAGGATCTGCTCGTCTTGCAAGATCCAGAAATGTCACCACTTCATCAAAGGATCTGAAGGAAACCAAACCTACACTTGATGGCATTTTTTTTAACCTTTTGTGCATTTCTTTTTTGTTTTGTTTTATTTGTGTTTGTTGTTGTTGTTGTTGTTGTCGTTGTTCTTGTTTGTTTGTTTTTCTTTCCAATACCATGACATTTGGGATTCAGAAAAGAAATCTTGAGGTAGCTGGCTGTTGCAGAAGAAATAAGGGTCAAACTGTGCAAATAATGGTGCTAGGAGAGGGAACTGATCCTGTCTGTATCAGGCAACTTAGATCTGGGTAGGTTCTTGTGAGCTGTTGTTAATGACAATGTAATGGAGGCTTCTTGCCTTACAGAGCATCATTACCATGGATACAGAAAAAATCTCAATTCAAGTTTTTTGGCTTTTTTTCCTTTTTTTTCTTTTTTCTTAATTTGGCCAGCAAAATGCTTGCTGTGCTACACTGATGAAATCACAAAGTTCTAAAACTATGTTGCACTGCAGCTGCCAAACATAATAATGGAGTCTGATGCACAGTGGTTCAGCTGGAAATGGCCAAGGGACAAATAAGAAAAAAAAATCAGTGCTACATTTGCAGATACTCACATAATTGCAAAATGCATGCAAATAGCTCCTTTGCTATACATTTTAATATATCTGTTTTTCAAATAAATTATTTCAGTGACAATCTTGACATTCTCTTTCTTCTCAGGAACCAACACCTTTCAATACTTCCTGGTAGCATGCTATGTATACATATCTTAGCAAAAAACTGCAATGTGAACACTTTTTTACTGTGTGTATCACTTCAAAAATACAAAATCAGATATCCACTAGGGTGACGCAGGAGCCAGAGTACAATCCACTTAATGCTACATGTTATCATGCTGCATTTTTTTCCCCAAATTAATCTGTTGGGCAATTCTAGTACAGAATGGGAATGCAGTAAATTATCCCACCTCCATCTTACAGATAATGGAGCAAATCATTACCCACTGTAACTGAGTTTTAATTTGTTACAGCAGGAGAAGACAATTATAGGTCAACCTGTCAAAGGAGTAATGTGAACAACTATAACTAGTTGACCTTTCTGGTATGCTATTGCAGGACTAAAATTGTCCCCCTGCTAAGTAATAGCAGATGGCCAAGGCTGCACAGTTCTGCTTCTCAGTGAAAAGTAATTTGTTTTTCAGGATTGTTAGGTATGTAAAGAAAGAAGATACAGGCAAGCCCTTATTTAAGAATCGCTGCACATCAGAAAAAGCACATGCCAGTGGTACAGCACAAGAATGTGAAGGGTGGAAAGGAACATTATGATTGAAAGTATAAGCAGAAAAACATGAAGAGAAAGAAAGCATGAAGTAGATAAGTTGAGAAAATTACAGGAAAAGAAAATTTCAGTTTGAAACAGTGATGAAAAATAAAATTTTAAAACAAAACCTAAGGTCACAGAAGAAGGGAAATAATATTTTAAGCTTGATTAATAGTTTGGTGGTTTTGTGTTTTGTTTTGTTTTGGTTTGGTTTTGTTTGTTTGTTTGTTGTTTTGTTTTGTTTTGTTTTGTTTTCAAATTAGAAATCTGGAAGACAATCTTACAGAAAGTGTTACTGGTCAGTTGCCAAAAGCCAAGAAAACAAACAAAAAAAATTATCTGTGTCCTCATATATTAAAATAGGGGATCTGATTCACCCTTCTATTATTCTGGTCTGTTCACAGGTCTATTTTTGCCAGCATGAGACAGGAATAACACTGGTAAATTAGAGGAAACTTACTGAGTGACACACTATCTCAAAGAACTAAGTTTTTTCCCCTGTTCTTCTTAAACCATGTGGTATTCAATATCAGCAAATCATTTTGCTGTCCACCTTAAATATGAATTTTCTGGCTTGTTTATGTAGCACATAATACAGAATGGCAGTGCATGATATTATGTGTGATATATCTTAGGTTGCCCCAAAAGTACATTATGCTAAGAAAATAATTTTTGGAGGTAGCTTTTCAGCAGTCCATAGTTATTAATAATCTAGATTATTTTTTTTCTTTAAGTGTGCTGCAATTTTAATATGAGATTAAGTTATGCCACTATTTGGGTAAATACATTAATACGTTTCTTGAATATATTTTTAAGTCAAGTAGAGCAGGTTCCCTAAAATAACTTGTTTAAAAAAGGATTTGTATTCAACATTGCTCATAAATAAACAGTGTTTAAAAAAATCTACTCATTAGTGGTGAGTGGGAAGCAACTAATTCCCTGTTGTAGGTCCTAAGCCAACAATTCCTGCTAGTTTTAGGCTTTCATTTTTAAAGCTATTAAGATTAATCCTTTCAAAGCAAATAAAGCATTTCAAATGAATGTATGAAAACCGAAAGAGCGAGTTCTTGATTCTACAGAGTGCTTATGCACTACTCAGTTTCACCCAAAAAAATTATCAATTTTGTTGTTATTCACTTGAAGAAAAGTTTTTATCCAAAGAAAAAAACTACCAATACTCCTGATGTTCCTCAGGATGCACCTGGTATAAGTACAATATGAGATTAGGAAAGATGGAAAGAAAGGTCTTTCATTTGAACCTCTTAGCTCCAATGCATGACTTACAGGTTAGCATTAGTCCCTTGTTTACATTTATCCATCCATGTAAGAGGCTAATCTGGCTATGTACGCATTTGGCAAACTCTTCCTAGACAGATGAATGAATTTTTCCAGAAGGAGCTGTTAACCAAACATTTGTGATCTTCAGGCAATACTTACTGGGTCAAAAGTCCAAAAAGTTTTGCTTGCTGGAATGATGCATCAGCTTACAGTTATGCTAAAAATCTTACTACCAGTGACCTTATAAGGTATTGTGACCCAAATTATTGCTGTATGTTGAATCTCCTGCACAGTGCTCACAGACACTAATCTCACTAATTCCTCCTGTGCATGCATAAGACTTTACGTAGTATAGCTCAAAAAAGCCTATTTGTATTAAATTAAATTTGTAAAGCACATGTCCAGGATAAAATGATCAGGCGTAATATACATTACATCTGGTCTTACTAATAAAAGACAGAAATGGGCTATAATATAAACTTAACCCATTCTATGGTTAGTAAATGTGGTCTTTGGGGGAAAAAAATATATTGTCAAACGTGGGAATTTTGTAATCACGTATATGTATACGCCTACACATACACACACAGATGAAGTTTACATAAAAAAAAGAATAGTTACGCAAGAATTATGTAGGCAGTTTGTGTTGCAAATGATTTAATTAAAAAGTTTTGCCATACAGGTAGCAACTGGAAGAGTCTGTTTCAAGTCTTCACTTCAAGAAAATTCAGAAATATTGCAGTTGAGGAGTATTAAGGAATTACATGCAGTCTTTGTTTTTTAACTCAGATTTCTTTGTACATATGAACCATCTGGTTGGAGAAAAATGGGAAAATGTCATCACTAATAAACATACAATGCCTGTGGAAAATTAAGATTGTATTTGACAATCCTACAAAAGTACAGAGGAAGCAAGTTGGTTAATGCTGATTATCTTCCAGATCTTCAATAGATTTTCAACACCCATTAAAATATTCATCTTCAAAGAACTTGTCAGGGGAAAAGTAAAATGTGGTTATGTGGAACAAATTCCTTCATACAAAGATTCTTCTTACATGGTTTCCTATCCTGGATCATCAGTGTTTCAGCAAGAGGAGGAGAATGTTTTAGATCAGCATGTTTCATACTGAACATGAAATTATTATTGTTTAATTTTGTGATAGTTTTCTTCTTATTTGACCAACATTACATGTCAGTTTGCATTTCTTATTGCCTGAACACACTAAGCTGTGTATTTTAAATCATCCATCCATAGAAAAAGGTATATGGATTTTAACAGACTGTGCAAATACAAAGCTATGCCTGAATCTGGTAATATATAATCAAATTATTATTAAAGTGTCAATTTAAAAAAAAAATAAAAAAATCAGTGCAAGGATTGTTATTGTTGTTAAATAATGCATGCCTTGAGAACAAAGCATAGGACATAATGAATCTGCAAGGTTTCATTATTGTAGAATGTCTGCCAAAACCACTTTTCCATCTTCTACCAAAACCTTTGATTCAAGTAATAATTATAACTTCCACTTCATAAAAGAATTTGTCTTTCTTATACATTCATGAAAATTAGGGTTGTATTAAACCAAAATAGCAGGATGAGAAAAATGCTGAAAACCAGCTCCACATTGTCTGTGTGTTTGGACTTAGATCTCTGAGATCCAGCCAGCAGCCAGTGAACAGCTACTAAACAGCAGCCTGTGTGTGGAAAGGACAACTTCTGCCCACGGTACACGCTGCTTGCACTGAAATTGCTCCCAAAACGGCAGAGAGCAACTGGGGAAAATATTCCCTTTGACAAAGAGCTTGACTGAAAACACTTGAATTTTAAAATCATACAAAACCACTCAGAAAATATTCTCAGATGAAAATCAAAACCAAGATTCTTGAAAAAGAAATCCTGGACATTCCTAAAATAGAAAGATAATGGACCAGTCTTCTATTGCTGGCAGATGAATTGGTGCAGGAGCCTAGCACTGCAACCTGCTGATGTAATTGCTCTTCTAGCAACTCAGTGAGCTTTTACTTCTGATGCCAAAAGAGACAGGTTCTGTTTCCAAAAAAGACCTGAAAGAAGCTGTGCAACTGCTAAGGAGAACCTTACCACCCCAAGGGTAGGAGCAGGCATACACTGTTCCTGGAAAGACGGATTTAATTTTATTTTTTTTTAAGAGAGGGGTCACAACAATGAAAACACTTTAGCTGCCACTGCACTGTCAGTTTCCTTCTGTTTTTGGTCTGTGCAATAGGTCCTTTCTGATCTATCTGAAACAATTGATTATCCATGTCCTTCCTATTCTCTTCTAACATCAGCTCACTTCCAAGAGAGTGGGAAAGGAGGAGTTTCCCCTCAGTAGTAAATAACTCCTATTTTGTCTAACTCTATTTTTGTGTCTGTCTTTAAAATTGCAGCATTTGAGAGACAATACCTACTTCAAAATACAACATCACAACAGTGCAGAAAAGGAAACCTAAGTCAGGTCAAAGACAGAATCATAACCACCTCTGAGCCATCTTTCTGAGCCATCAGCACCAAGCACAACAAAATGCTCTAAACCAGTTCCTTAAAGAGGCCTGAAGGTCTGAAGCCATCTCCGACACTATTATTTTATATTACTATTATTTTATTTTAGAATGAGTAGTATAGTATACTATACATGGTATAAACCATACTATAATTATATTCTCCGACAGTATCAATATATTTGTGAGAAGACAATACACCAATGAGTGTTCTATAAATTATGGGAGGGAGAAAACCTGACAATGAGAGCAATGTAGCAAATTCTACAGAGTAAACCTCTGGCTGCCATATCTCCTCTGCCCATTACGTTACTCTCATGGTGAAGTAACACTGGGACCTTCTGAGCAGCTATCTGGCAACCCTCAGTATTTTTCATTTGCATAACACTTCCTGTGATAAAAGCCATTTCTGTGGAGGTATAGGACTCTAAAAGGTCATGTCAAGTCCCTGAGGAAGAGAAGTGTCTTATGTTGTACAGACCTGTATATAAAAATCCATGTAGTTTAGGCCAATCTATGCAGGTCAGTTTATAAAAAATATAATTTTTGTAGCTGTTTCACAGGAAAAAAAAAAAAAAAAAAAAAAAAAAAAAAACTTTGGTCTTGGGCACTAGTTCCTCCACTGTCTACCAGCATAACATATGCATCACACTCACACCATGCATGCATCAGTCTACATAAAATATAAACCTTTAGCAGGAATCAATTTGTCTTCCTCTCTCCACAGATGCATAGAGTATCTCGTTTCTCTTCCTTGCCAGTTAACGTATATAATTCCTCTTTCCTTCATACTTATATTTCCACTATTCTGGCTTTTCCTAGCTCTTATTAGTTTACCCTATCTTCATGGGAAACAGCATTTACACGGTGATTAATTTGTCCATACACACTTGCATCAAAACTAAGTCAAGTAGTCATATCTTTGAGCAGGAAACCTCTATCTACTACATTCCCCATGAGGCAGAAGAAACTCAAAGCTGTTTTTAGTGGCAGTCTCATACCTCAGTGAGAGTGACAACACCCTGCAGTCTAAATGCATTTCCAAACACTACTGTCAGCAGCAACACTCCAGTTTTCCAGCTAGGAAAGGGAATGAAAACTCACTCCATTGTGCCCAGTGCTCACATACTGCTGTACAAATGCCTTCCAAAGCACCTTCGTCAGGGCTTCACTTGTCTCAGCTGGGAAATGCTTAACTGCCACAGTGTATTTTTTGCCTCATATCTTTTAATGAGGCAAGAGGCAAGGCATAGAGGATTTCTTTCGGGTTTCAGCATTTTTTTTTTTGTTTTGCTGTGTTCTAACAAAGCAATGTTTCTTGTTGCCCATTCCTCTAAACAGAATGAGGACATGCTACCCTCAGTCCAAGACTCTAAGTACTGTAAGGAGGAGTAATGACACAAAACAACCCCTTGAATTAGGTTTGTTTCTAACAAATTACTAATGAGCTACACAGATAGACAAGGAAGGTCTCCCATATCTCCTATTCTGCTAGGAATTTGGGGCTGAGAAGTTCAGGGGAGGAGGCCCTAACCTGACATGTGTTTATATTATCCATACATCTGTTCCCACTGTGATAAAGTCATCCAAAGTCTGCTTTCCATAAGGAGACTATGAAAAAACGTGCAAGTGAAAACAGCTTATTTCTCTCTTTCTCAGAAATAAATGGCTTCCAAGGATAAAACGGGACAGCTTTCAATACTTGAACTTCCAGGCCTGGGGTGCCAAAATTTGCACACGATTAAGAAGTGAGATGTATGATGTACAAATGACGTTTGAGAAGCCTCATAAAATAGACTAACAAATGGGAACAGAGGTGCAGGCATGAAAAATATGCAAGAGTAAACAATAACTAGAAACGTACACTAGGTCCTAACTTGGGACCATCACTCCTCTCCACCTCCCCCACCTCTGCTAGCCCACAGACTGGACTTTTTTGGATGGAAACAGAGCCTTTGCCTTTTGGCTTGAGGAGCTGGGAGTTCACTACTTGCAGCTGGGAAGCAATAATTGTGATTATCAAATATGCAGTCAGATCATATTTCTATCTGAATATGATGTTTTGTTCCTGTTCTCCACAGAAAACAAGGAAAAATCAGTCTAGTAGGACTTTCCATATCACAAAAGGTTTTACCCATGGTTCCTAAAAAGATCTAACACCTCCTTAAAGGGATGAATGAGCCCAAGAGGCACTGCATGAAAGACATATAGAGTGTGTAGATATCAGGTAGCAGCAAAGATGTACAGGATACATGCATATATCTATTCAGAACTTGGGAACAGAGCTGCATGCCACACAAATCAGGGCAGATGCAGAGAATCTCAGAATAAATTAAGTGGGAAGGGAAAGAGAGTAGAGATAAAAGCATTTATATATATTTACATAGATTAAGCTGGGCAAATTGACAACAAGCCAATATACACTTATGGAAGTGGCTGACAGCAACTGATTACAGGAAAAGGAGGGGAGGAAAAATCAGAGATTTGCAAGTGCTTCTAGGATATATGCAGCCATGTAACAAGATGGAACAGCTGAAGAGAAGAAAGTGATTTTCCAGAGCCGCAAAAAAAATCTGCTTAGGAGAACATTACTTGTTTGGCCCCAGGGAAAACAGAAGTTGGATGACACGTGCATGCTCTACCCTATGAAATGGGAGAATATAGCACTACAGAAATGGAAAACTGACTTCAGCTCTGTAGACCATATAAGCCATTTTTCACTGTTACTTTCTTACACATAAATCTAAGATTTTTGTTTTCGGTCCTCATTACTGTTAAATAAACCTTATTTAAGATGTGCTTTGCATGGAGATGTTGCCTGCTCTTCTGAGGTGCAGTGCTTAGGCTTACAAAGGTGGTTTGAAACCCTTTCTTGTATCTGCCAAGCCGACACAGTCAGAAAGGTACCATCCCAACACACTGCAAGAGGCACAGCTGGGCAGTACTGTAAGATTAGAAACAGGCAACATAAAGACGAGGATGATTTATTCCCTATTATCCTGAGACTGGCATCCTCATTCTTCTGTCCATGTCCTGTCTGCTGTTGTGACAATCTGCCTGTGCTGTGACTTGGCCATTCAGGTAGCCAAGTGTGACACCATCTGACACTGTTGTTCTCAACCTGCTTCAGAAACCTAGGAATAAATAATATCTCTACCCAGACCCATCTACTCTACTTCTAAATACAACGTTGGAACCTTTCTGTAGACTCTCTCAAAATCATAATGGTCATGACAATGCCCTTCCTTGACTACTATACTTAATCAGAAACATATCCTGGAAAGTACTGAAGAAAACCTGATTTTACACATCCCCTATTCTGGCTAACATTTTCAGACCTACCCAGGCATCTCAGAGATCCCTGTTCTTGTACAGCAGCCCCTAACAGGACTCCAAACCTTCATCTTTCTTATGGGAAACCACCAAAGTCACAGTGACCATCTGTAATCAAGCTTTTGCCTCAACCTTTTGCTTCTCTATTGTTTGTGCCCCCCCCCCCCCGTTTATTATTATTATTATTATTATTATTATTATTATTATTATTATTATTATTATTATTATTATTATTATTATTATTATCAACAACAATGAAGAAATGCCCAAGAACTGTGTTTATCTCCAGAGACAGAAGTCCAGACTAGTATTAACTGTGTCAGCCACTGCAAGGCTTATTCATTTATTTATTTAGTGCATTTATTTCTCAGAAACAACTATATGAAGAAACCAAACCAAACAAAAAAAAAAATATGTATAGATGACTAGGATACAACACTGGAAAAGAAAGTTGTGACTAATTTGCTGGTCCAAATGTCATCTTTCCTTTACCCCTCACTTGGATGCACTCTCAATTTAAAAATGTGTTGTAGATTATGAAGTCTTTTATCCTGGTGTCTTCTTACATCTATGAAGATAAATAAATATATTTGTTAATGTATGTAGATTTCACCGATGCATAGATTTTGTTCTCTAAAATGCTAACAGCTGGGTGGATTGCTGCAGCTTTAATGGTGCTGACATCACACTGGCAATTTCTCTTCCCAGTTTCTCAGTTCTAGCAGGAATCTCTCATTTGACCTTGGGCAAAGCATTTAAATTCTCCGTGCCTGTGTTTTCTCATCTGTAAAATTAAGGCTATAATGCCTACCTACTTCACAAGAGAGACAATGTTAAATTTAATGTATTAATGTTTTAAAGTGTTTTCAGACAGCTGGATCAAAACCACTACAGAATGTAAGTTATTACTAAATTATGCTTCACTGAGTCAATGCTGTTGCATTACTGTATCTGATTAAACAAGGAAAAATATTCAAGTGACACCTCCTAGATTATTATCTTTATCAGAGGCCAGAAACGATGCTCTTTCACCAGCCTAAAGATGGATTTGAAAGCTTTTTCAGGAGAAAGGAAGAAAGAAAGAAGGCGAGGAAGCATAGCAGTCCACAGAAGTGAAAGAAGCCTGTGGAGTGGATGATTGCAAGGGCATTTAAAGTGAGGTAGAGCAGTCAGCAGCCACACCTTGTGCCCCACTGTGATACATCAGCATCTGGTAGCAGTCTCCGTTCACCTTGGTGCTGGCGGGACAGGAGCACCCCTTGGTACCGTGACAGTAGCTGCTGCATTTGGCTTCCGCTGGGAGCAGTGAAGCACGAGGGGCACAACCTGGATTCGCCTTCCTGGTGGAGCCAGGCAGCTCTCAGGCAGAGTTCAGATAATCTCTGAGTCTGTTCGGTCACGGCAGCTAATCCGTTTATGATGAATGTGGCACGTTAAAACGTCAGTTTCATTATAAAAAGGGGGGGATTTATTGCAGGAGGATGGTTCATACCTGATGCCTCTCCTATATCTCCTCTTGACCTGATGCGCAGATGCCTGGTCTTGTCCTGTGATCTCACATCAGGATCTTGTTGTGGGG